>NC_067405.1:23097588-23398454 GCF_009764475.1 Pristis pectinata
AAATAAGGATACAAATAACTGAGCATGTTTTCAAACTTTGCAGGGAGTGGTTGGATTAAAACAAAATTGGGCATAATTTGTCAAATTGGTCAGAGTGGGGAGAGATGTGGTGATGGGTTCATGGATGTAATAACATAGGACAAGCCCCTCATAACCTAGGCTATTGTCATGCACCCCGTTGAAAGAATATTATGTGACTACAAGAAAATCACTTACTCGCTGAAGAATCTGACATTTTTCATGTTGAAGCTAATGAATCTTCAATGGTACAGTTCATGATGAGTCAGAAGAGACATTGTCTCACCTAGAATTTATAGCACAGAAATACACTGTTCAGTATACCAGTCTATGCTCCTTACAAGCTTATTCCCCTATAATTGGTTCTTTCCACCTTGCCACATATTCATCTTTTACCCACAGCTTTGTGTAAATGTCAAGCTGCACTCATTGGCACAAAAGGCCTCAATACTACCTTCTCCAACCATTACACCTACTAGTGAGTCTTCCATTCACTACTGTTATCTACAGTATTTGTCTCTTTCTCTTTCCCTCTTCATCTGCTTCTCTTACTTTTTTCATCTCTTGTTTGGCTCAAATTCTACTTCTTTCTCTCTTTTATTTCTCCTCAGATTCTCTCCTCCTCTTTCTCTGTCGTAGACTCAGAGAGAGTTACAGTGTGGAAACAGGCCTTTCAGCCCATTGAGTCCACACTGACCATCAACCACCCATTTACACTAATTCTATATTAATTCAATATTTTCCCCACATTCTCAACTACCTAAACACACAATGTGCAATTTGCAGTGGCAATTAACCTACCAACTTGCACATCTTTGGGATATGGGAGGAAACCCACATGGTCACTGGGAGAATATGCGAACTCCACACAGCACTCGAGGTGAGGATTGAACCTGGGTCTCTGGCACTGTGAGGTGCCGCTATACTAGCTGTGCCACTGTGCTGCCTTCTCTGCTCCTCTCTTCATTCCTCCACTTCAGGACAACAGGCTGATGGCAGGTAGAGGGTTGCCATTTGACAGGGAGGGACCTGGCCAAAGCCTTTTGTTTGAAAGGCTTTTTGTAGAGCATGGGAGGTGAGCTGTAATTCAGACTGGGATTAGGTCATTGGTAAACAAGTTACACAAAGACAAAGGGAGGTGGGCCATAACTACAGGTCATACATTAGAGAGAGGATAGAAAATAAACAGCCTGTGAAACATACACTTGGGAGCTCTGAAAGGTAAGTATAATGCTACATGTACAAAACTCACAGCTTAAACTCTTGACACCCTGTCATGACAAGCAACGTAGCAGCCAGAATCTTAACACCTGAAGTAAGTGTGACACAAACAAGAAGATTCTAAACTTTAAATGTGCAGTAGATAAATTATGGTGATTGTAATAGCTAAGTGGCATTAAGCACCATGATAGGATTATTTGCCTAGAGGTCCTTTGTGCTTATAAAAAAAATATTAATTTGTAAGGGCTCACAAATGTTTCAAGGCTGGCTTGCTGTGTCTGACACAATGGGTAAGTACAAGATGCCACAGAGAGTGCTATGTTTGTCATTTTGTCCTACCTGAACCCTTTAATCTTGGGACAATTGTTGAGCTGTCACCATTTAATGATATATATCCACTTGCAGCTGTGAGGCTTTAGATAATCCAGATCCCATTTTGTAATTAATAGTCTATCAAAGTCAATCCAGAAATACAGTAATATTAATGGAAACAAAAATCTAATTGACCATGAATATCCCAAATACCTTCACTCAGGGCATCATAATTCAAATCGCTGGCTAAGGGAGTGAAAGCCACATGTTCCAGCTTTCGACTTCCACTGATTTCAGAAAGCATGAACATGATTTTTATGCTTAGTGTAAAAGAGAATGAGAATGTGTAGATATGGTCTCAGATTAGTTACCACTACCAGTACGCTGTTTTTATGTGCATAGGCTTATTGAAAGAAGCCTTCTGATGTGAGGTTGGAGCCTATATTAACATGTTGGCTCTTCAGTGGTTCCCCACTGAAATACTGAGGTATAAATGAGGTAATTACTTTGTTACCCATGCTCTTGCCCATTTGCCCCTTCAGTGACTTCAAACTATGGACTAGGATTTGTGAGATTGAGATTACTGTGAGTTTATGCTGACCTGGATTTGTTCCCCACTACCCTCCTGCTCAGTTTTACTGAGAGTTTTACTCAGCCTTGCTTAATGTAAGAACCAGTCTTCAACTGACCAGCCACTGACCCAGTGTGGACACTGACTTGAATGTGTGTGATTTCCTGATGGAATGTTGACGAGGCTTGAGTCTGTCCTCTGCTCTGCAGGTCTCCCAGAGATCAGAATCCACCGCTGCATTTCTCTGGCCATCAAGTGATAATCACTACCGCCAAATAGCCTGGTTTTACCAAAGCTCATGCAGAAAAAAAACTAACTGCTGACCTCTCAGAACTGTACCTCAGTGAGAGTCAGCATTTACAGGAGAGCAAGGGGAAACAGAACTTTCAGTTCATGCCAAGAAGCACTCCTAAACTGTGTTGCCATTTCATGCAATGAGGATTACAAAACTTCAGTACATTCTGAAAGTGGGTTTCCGAATTGTGCTACTCTTGCCTCTGTGACACTATTCTAAGAATGTTCAAGAGATTGCCCATGTAATTGTATCAAATGCATGAGGACAGCGAGAGAATAAGATTTTTTTTCACAAAGCAGCAATTTATTTAGTTTTAAACAAGCTGATAAATATCAGCTGCAAGTCCGGGCACCTGAAAACAAGGAAGTAGGTGCCCTGTGGGATATTTCGTAACCACTTTAAAAAAAAACACTGTGACAGCAGGGCCGATTGCCCTAATCTTAAATTTTAATGCACTTGTCATTGGGGAGGGCTAGAGGAGACAGCTCTACCGAGATGGACCTGTGATTACAACAACCCACCATTTTGTCCTCTTCTTCCTCAAGTGGCTAAGCAGAAGTTGGGCAGATTACATCTGCCTTGACCTTAGCCTTATCTGAGCACGGTCAGATATCTTGTCTATTTTTGAAATAAGTGCTATCATTTGTAAACATGCTTCAGTCCGTCCAGGTTACATGCATTTTCCAGGTACGTCACTGACTCGGGCCATAGTATTTGGGTGTAGGAAGTAAGTACTAGTAGTTAAATTTGCAAATAGGAAATGTTAATTCCAAAGGGAGCATTCTGTGACACTGTGCTTCTGCTGAATGAACAGAAAATGGTGCACAATATTTGGACAATTTCCAATACACATTCCCAGCATGCAAGTATTCATGCTCAGAGAGCAAAGCTGGACTCCCTCCCTAAATGTAATTTTGTACTTTTAGGATAAAATCTTTCTATGGAGTATCAAAGGAGTAAATGAACAGTAGTAGGCCATTCAGCCCATTGAACCTATTTCTTTTGATTAATTAGACTATATTAATCCGGATCTTGATTGCATTTACCTGTTTTACTTTCATAAACTTTAATATTTTTGCTAGACAACATTAATTCCTGTACACAGTATTAGAATGTCACAGCACGGGACCTCTGATTAAAGTTTGCACCCTCACCCAGGGGATTTCACTTAATAATTGCATGAAAAGTCCTGGAATTTTTTTTTCAAGAGCCAGGCTACGGAAGATCACTCTGCAGAATTGGCAATGGTAGGAGGGTTACACTTCAGCACAAAAATTAACATAATATTTTGAGTTGTAAATGTAAAGCTGTGGATCGTGTGCTTGGTATTGTGAATCTAATAATTCACAACCACTCACAGCTTTAATCTTTACACTTAAAAATGTCAACTTTTTAAAAGATTCATCACTTGAGTAAAGAGGAATCACAATTACATTCATTATTACTTGAAAGATTTTTAACTGTTAACAATAAAGTTAAAATGTAATAAAGAAATAACAGAGACTAGTAGAAAGATAAATATGTTTAATTAGGGTAGAAGATGATTGCCAAAGGAAATGCAACTCCTACGGAAGGCACTAACACTTATAAATTAATCTTTTATATTGAATCCTTTTCATGCATCTAATGAGAATAATGATTCCTAGTGTTGTTAACCTTAGGATGTATGTACATGGTCCAATCCCTGTCCCTTTTGTTGCAAAATGAATCACATGCTACAATTTAAGTCATAAGGTGCAGGCTTGGGTATCTTCTATAAACATATATTGTTAGTTTCTCTACTGACAATTGAGAAATGATCCAAATGTACTATTTCTGCTACAATATAACATTAACTACATATTTCAGATGTCACTGGATATAAAGCACTTTGGAACATTTGAATCTTGGTTTTATTTAGAGTAGAAAACCAACCTTCAGACCAACAGTAGTGCATTCAGGCAATAGCACTCTGACAAGAGTTCAGATGATATTGATAAAACTCTGTACATCTTAAGTGCTACTGCCCTGTTAAAAACTTCCTGCTACATCTTGCTATTCTAAAGTTGGCAAGTTGAATATTCTTATTCATCCAAGGTGACTGTTAAATTTTTGGGTTCTTTCTACTCTTCTTACTCTATATAATTTGCTGCCATATCTTAGATCCCTCTTTGAGGAAGCCTGAACACCACATGGTTTTGAAGTTGTCTGTGCAAGCTAAACTGGGGGTTAAAACATAGATAACCCTTTCATTATTGTTAGGTTTTTTGAATTAATTTGCACTCTTTGGGATCTCCCACTGGTCTTTAAAAAACAATAGAGCACCATATCAGACTTTAAGTTTATAATGTCAAGATAATAAGCAAATAGCTTAACTAATACAATATAGTTACTCTTTAACAGTATTATCTAAACCTTAAGTGGAAAAGAAATGAAAAGGTTGTAATGCAATGTTTATAGGTAACACGGTCCTTTTCTTTCTTATAATCTTCTCTGTGTAATCTCCTTTACCTTTTCCTGTGAAGATTCTAATCAGCTTGACTTTTGTCTACAAGTTCAATGTCCAGGTTCAGCCACTCAAATATCCTTTAAATAAGCGGAATAATTTGCTTGGATTTTCAGAACTGACACTTGGATTCGAAAATGGGTTGCATTTAACAAATATCTGTGCTGGCTCAAAGAAAGCACAGGTATTTGTTACAGACTTCAGACTGGATGTGGGGAGAATGTTCTCCCCCCGGCTGGGGATCTGCAACAGGGGCTCACGGTCTCAGTGTGTGGAGGGAGATGTTTGAGATTGAGATGAGGAGAAATTCCTTCACCCAGGGGGCCGTGAATCTGGAATTTAATTCCACCAATTCAAAACATGGGTGTCATCTACTCTTTCAGCTTGTGTACTGAATTCAGTTGTAATGTGTATTTGCAATTTTCTTTTTACAACAGCTTCTAAATTACAATTATACATGGAATGACACATAGAAATTAAAGGAACAATGCTCAATAGAAACCTAAACAAAAGAAAATATTCCATTTTTGACATTATTTGCTGGCTTTGCTGTATTTGCAATCAATCACATCTAGTTTGGTTTTTGCAATAAATGTATGCCTTAATTCAAGTTATCGAGCAGGGATTTAAAACAAGATAGAGAAAACAACAATGACTCCTTGAGAACATTGACTCAGAAAATTTGGGAGGCATACTGCCCTAGAAATTTGACCCCTGCTCCTGAATCAGCAGGCCCAAAAGCATGTGATATTGGGCATTATTTAGTTGAGGCAGGCCCAACATGCAGATATCAGTGTTGTATTCCCAGGAGATTGCTGGCTGGAGGCTTTGAATGGCCAGACATGGCTTGGCCAGCAATAATTCTCAGGTAGGTTGTTAAACGGGAAGTGAGAGGTGTGCATCTCAGAAAGGGGGGAGGGGCACGGGGCTGATTGTAAGGAGCAACCAGGTATAAAAGGTGGAAATTAATAAAACATAACCAGGAAAGCTGTCTGACACTATTGCAACAAACAGTTAGTCATTTTGTTCTCCTTCTCTGATCTCTCTTCACTTCATTAACATCTACCAGTGGTCAGTCAGAAAGTCAAACCCCTCACTAACAACATTTAAAAGGCACTTGGACAGGAACATAGATAGGGAAAGTTATCTATGTTCCTGTCCAAGTGCCTTGGTTGGGCTGAAGGGCCTGTTTCCATGCTGTATGACTCTATGACTTATGCCATTGTTGTTCAAAAACAGCCTTCTGGCATATAGGAGCAATGGATGTGTGAACTGGGCCAAGGGTAAAGAAGGGGGCGTAGTCTCAGGATAGGCAATCAGCAATTTAGCATTGTGATAATGGGAAATTTCTTTATGTATTTCTTCTGAATGGATGTTCAGTTGTTGACAGTGAGGGAATCGAAGGACATGATGATTGGGTGGGTAAGTGGATGAGATTTAAGATCAGCAGTGGTGGAGCAGGCTGAAGGGGCTGCATGAACTGCTTCTGCTTCTATCTCTTATGTTCTCATGAAGTTTCAACAGAGTTAAGCTCTAACTGCCCATATGACAAGTCACTGCTTTCAAAAGTAATTCAGTGCAAAGTTCTTTGTGAAGTGTTTCAAGATGATAATTCATGATATAATTGCATATTAAATAATCATACCTTAAAAGTACATTAACCAAAACAAGGTAATTGTCAATTGGCTCTCAAATTCTGAAGGCCCAACATTGTCCCAATTATGCTTATTATCTTAAAAAATACATTTTCCCTGTCACATAAAAATTCCAAACTAAAACTAAAAATGTGTGCACGATAAAGTGTAGCTAGTTGAGGTGGAATGGAAAATAATTTAGTACCTTGTTAGGTGCTGAAATGTTTTGTTGTGTAGTTTCTAGTGGTTTCAGTCATGTGTAGCTGCTGGTCAGAATAGCACCAGATAATTTTATCTGTTAAAACTCTTTTATAGAAAGACTTTTAGCCAGTGGAGGGGGAAAGATTCAAGAGTCCTGCAAGCACATTAAGCATTTTATGCTGCTCTTCCACAACAGGAAAATTCTTTGTTTTCTCACTCCCCTGACTGATGTAGGGCTCCATGAGTGGTTGTTGCCCTCGGATATCTTGTGCAAGAAGCCATTGTTCACAAGTGAATGAAAAGGCTGTCTGACAGTGGTCTGCTGTGCTTACATTGGTATTATCAGTAGGGACTAGGCAGAGTTATGAAGAATTAGAGCCAACCTAATATTTCCTTTGCTGATCATGGAGCACTTTGATTATCTGATTGTTAAAAAAAGATAAAAATCACGTATAATAGCTTGTGAGGAATGGGATGGAGAGAGATTGTGTACCCTTAGTTCATCAGTGTACATTGAGACTAATCTTGGCAAGTAATTCCTTCCAGAATGCCACTCTGTAGATTGAAGCAGTTGAGTCTGTATCACTTAACTTTTTCGCATATCTAAATTCTAAAGTAAATTAGCAAGACTGTGGCAGTGTGATGATTGACACTAAAGGCACTCATGGAACAGAGCATTATGTGTAGTCAATCCACACACAGTTTGCGCCTACACAAGTGAAGGCATGGCAGTGTCATACCAGCCTCACTAAGGTCTGGCAATAATCCATATTGCTAATAAATACAATGGGCTAGTGAAAGGTCACCCCAGAGAACATGCATAACGCCCACTGCAAAGCTGTCAAGGCTACATTCTGAAGAAATGGTCAGGCATTAGAGATTCAGTAGCCAACTTCATTATAAATGTGTTAACCCTTTCCCTGGATCAGAGCTATCCTTTTAACTGCAGGTGGACAACTGACTAGAGTCAGATATCTAAAACAACGGAAAATCCTAGTTAATTGCATGGGAGAAGCTCCAAACTCTTTTCAATTTGGAATGGAATTTGGTTTCCATGAAGCTTCGAGGTTTAGGGTTTGTTTAGATCAACTGCTAAAGTAAATAGAGTCAATACAGATTTACAGAAATTTGTACTTTGTATCAGTTTTGGAACGAGTTAAATCACACATTTAGTGTAAGGAATCTCTCTTATACATGCATGATCCATCCTGCCTTTGCACAAACCAAACATAACTGACATTACCATGATCAGTTGTAAGAGAATAGGAGTAAGTCTTGTGGTGGATTGACACAATCAAGACATGGAAGTGATAGTCAATGAAGGGAGAGATGTGAAGCGAAAATTAGGGCTACTTGCTTTGTCATATAGACCTAAGAATTCACTACCTAATTTTATTTCTTGATCCCTCAAGTCAATTCCAAAAAACAAAACTCTGAATCTCAGATTTAAAATTGACAATTGACTTAGCATTGGTTGCCAGTTGCAGGAAAGAGTTCCAAATTTCTATCAGTTATGTTTCCTAATTTCAGTCATAAATGGCCTGGTTCTAATTTTTACTGAAGCTAGCCAGTGGGGATAGTTTCTCTCCACCAAACCTTATACTTGATATCTCTAAAACTTTAACCGAGTTACCCATTAAGTTACAAGAAATATAATATTTCCTTGTGCAATGTCTCCATATAGAGTCATAGAGTTATATAGTATGGAGACAGGCCCTTTGGTCCAACCCATCCATGCCAACCGAGATGTGTATCTGAGGTAGTCCTATTTGCCTGTGTTTGGCCTATACCCCTCTGAACATTTTCTATCCATGTACCTATTCAAATGTTTTTTAAACATTGTATTTGTACCTGCCTCTACACCTTCCTCTGGCAGCTTGTTCCATATACTCCAACCCCTGATGTACACAGAGGCCTGAATGCTTGGAGCTCCTGGAGTCATTAGGGATGTGGTAAGATGGACAATTCAAAACACTATCATGGTGAGGTGGCAGTAGAGAAATAGGTGAATGGGGAAAGCGATAAAAATATCAGCTGACAGGTTGAAAACTGGAAGGCTGTGAGATCCTTAAACAATGAAGGCTGAACATTAACTTGCTTCAGTCCATAAGCACAGGCTCTTACTGACCCTGGCAGTAAACTGCCACATGCCAACAGCTCACCCACCAACTTATTCACAGTTTTATCACCTGATGAAACAGATTCTACCCTTGATTATATAATTTTATTTGAGTCACTTATATTCTTTCCATCCCTCCAGCAACAACTCCACCTGTACTGCTTTGCACAGATACACAATATGGACACACATCATACAACACAAATGCAATCACACAACACAAATACATATGCACACAACCAAAGTATTCTTCAACTTTATCAATCACTGCTAAACTCAGAAACAATTTTATTTCTGTGCCACTCAATTAAATATTTAACACTAGTACTGGCTCATGTTGTCTTCTCTTTCAGATCTGCTGCCCCTCTCTCTCTTTCTCTCTCTCTCTTTCCTACACTTTGTTAGCAGGAAATAGGTTCTCAGCTGAAGAGCATAGTTGACCTGCTCGAGTTCTTGCTGTTCCTTCCGGTTACAGCACAATAAAAGTTTTGTGTTTTGAATTGTCCTTGACATTCTTTTATCCCACAATGGTGGACACAGTGTGCTGGAAAACATGACATCATTATCACTGACAGATGCTCGAATAAATCACCTGCGTATCTGCTTCTTTTGCTTCTTCAACCCTTGGTGTCCAGAACCAAGTGCTCTTTGAAATTTCTTCCATGAATGATAGATAATAGCACATTATGATTGTTTTAGAGTGTATTGGGTTTACTGCTTTTTCATATTTGTTAAAGAAAAAGAATGATTGAGTGTTGTGTGGTGAGAGAACTTATATATGTACTGAGTAGTGTTTTAACAAACAAGTTTTCTGATATCTGCCATCCATGGCTGTTGTATTATTTACTGCAGCACATTGATCATTTTGCACTCGAGGACAACGATGTGCATAAAAAGGAAGAGTCTGTTTCTGTCCGTCTTTCTTTCAAACCTGGCCTCAGGGGACTAACCAAAGGGATACTGCCTCTTTTTTACGCAGCTTGAATGTTCTGTTTTGAGTCTAGTTTGTTTACAAGGCCATGATTGTAGTGGTTTTCACTTTAGGTGCCACACAGTCTATGCAACTGCAACAACAAAACTGAGTTCAAGAAAGGGATCTGTAAACATTTTTCCTATTTATGAATGTTGGGGAAGCAAACAGATAGCACAAAACTGAAGAAAATCTCTCACCCTTTACCTAGAAAAGGCACTAAGATGGTTAGAGAAGTGGAAAGCTCCAGCATTGCCATTATTATGCAAAGATACAGTGTCACTTTTTTCCTCAGCTGGTTAAAGAACTCTCAGATGAAAAACTTATGATGCGCATGACTCACATGAGTCACATGAGATGAGCAATAGTACAGTACAATAGTTATATTTCTAATAGTCTCTTCCCAGAAATATCTTAAATTCAGTGTATCCTTGTGAATTAAGATTGGTGACTTAGATTGTTTATTGAAGCTGACGGCCCTTTTTGGTGTATGCTTATTTCTCTTTTTTCTTTTAACTCTTGAGACTTTTCAATCCCCATTTTCTTCCATGAGTACCCCTGTTTTTCATTGCCAGCTGTAACATTGAAGGTAAATAAATATTGGTCTGGCCCAGAGTGATTGGATTCATTGAAAAGACCAGAACAAAGTTACTGGAGACAAGAGTTTAGGGCAATCTGTGTTTACCTTAAAAGAATCCCTCACTTTACCAGGTCTTACTTACCGTGCCTGGCAGTATGCAGATTACAACACCACAATAAAAGCTCATAAATACTTAGTCCCTTCTCCTGTCCTCTTTTCCTACAGAAGAAATGAAGGAAGAGTATGACACTATGGGGCCTGAAGCCACACTTCAGCCTAGTAGAGGTAACGGTACAGGTGAGTACGTAAGCTGTTCTTTCAAGCTTTATTCATGAAGCAGTGGTTACTTATTTTCCAGACTTGGTTGTTTGAGGTTCTACTCTGAATAAAGTTGTGGGTTCACTTTCATTGGATTTACATCAGCCGGTACTTTCAGTCGTCCTGTCCCTTCCAATTAGCTTTCTCTTCCAACCACCTACCACCTCCCTAGTTCCCTCCCAAAATAATCTAATGGGTTCAATTCCCTGTGTGTGGCTAGAAGTCCACAGATGTAGTAATGTTTGTGTATCTAAAGTCTCTGCAGACTTTACGTAAACAACAGTAAATTAAACGGCAGGCAGTCATGGGGTTGGGTCCCTTTAAGTCTGATCCAAGTTCTTCAAAGCCATCCTGGGTGAATCCAAAAACTGATTTTAAGTAGGAAATGAGGAGCCATGTGTTCATGGGCATTCCGAGAATTTTTTTCCACCTGATAAAGAGCTTCCATTAAAGCCATAGTCCTGCAAAATTGAAAGCTTGTACTTTTTGTCCTGGTGGCTACAACTGGGCACCTTTCTCCTTTCTCTCTGTTAGTTGGCTGAACCCATTTTTATTTCAGTTCATCAAGGTGTTTTCCAGAATGCAAATCAAAGTTGCAACACTGAACCACAGAGACATACGTTTCGGTCTAAATTTAACTTCAGATGGGAACTTTACCAGTAGCTGGTTGCACTATGACATATTTTGCTAATCTCGTGAAAACTGGTCACAGGTTTTGAAATAAACAGAAGCAACTAGCTAAGCTGTTTCTGATTTTGCAAGTGCATCAAAAACCAAAGATAGATTTAAATACATATTTTATGTTTCTTTTCAGCCCGTGTAGCAGGTTCCTCATACTGTGTTTTCAAAGTCTGCGCAGCAACCCTGTCTAACATGTCAGGCTCTGCGGCAGCATTTTGATGGTGGAAAAACATAGAATTTTTAAAGTTTTGTTCTTTAATGGGACAATCTGTATTATTCTGATAGCCATTCTAAAGTTATAAAAGTTATAAATGTACACATTTTTCTTTTGCTCTATGCTTGTGTAAACTCACGTGAGAAGTGCATTTCAAATTCCTCTTTATTTATTTCATCCCTGTAGACTGACAAATGGTTAGCCAATTTATTTTTATAATTCTCCATAGTACAGTGAATTTTTGGTTGGTCATCCATTCTTCATTGGGTATCATGCCACTATTTCAAAATTCCTTTTAAGCCTAACAATAGCTTTCAGTGCACAGCCATTAGTTTAACTGTGCATGTGAGGCCTATTAGATTTAGATCTGTCATTTCAATTTCCACCCATAGTAAGTGCATTTAAGCAGGAATAAATCCTTGGTTTTGGACTGGTCATTACCCAAAGAAGGTTGGTATTTCTGCTTAGGGCAGAATGGTCTTGAAAAAGGAGTTCCACCAGTTCAATAGGCTGTGGGTGCTGCAGCACAATGTCAGCCTCAGTAATGAGTTAGAAATTGGTATATGTTGCACTAATTTTTCAGGTGCAAAATGGGCTCAATTTAGCAATGTGATAGACTGCTAACTATCTCTATAGGCTTTGACCTCATTGCCAATTCACATTTTTAATTCCATTTTTAATGCATCCCGAGCAACTTCTCGAAACAGAAGTACAAATGCTGGACTTTGCAGATTAAAGTATCGAATAATCCCTTTCCAAAAATTTGTTATTGATGGCTCTCCATGCTCACATTCCTCCAGTCGCCCATGTGACAATAGGAAAGATAGAAATATAAGCAGCTTGTCAGTGAAGAGATGTATTCCCTGCATGGACTGCAGATTCCTTACAATCAGGCCCTCAACCTCCATGATTTATTTATTTATTTGTTTGTTTTTTCCCAGTATCTGGGTGTCACAGGGGAAAGTCTGAGTTTATTGTTCCTGAGAAGGTGGTGGTGAGTTACCTCCCTGAACCACTGTTGTCCTTCTGGTGAAGATACTGCCACAGTACTACTGGGGCAAAGTTCCAGAATTTAGACAGCAACAGTGAAGAAATGGTGCTATGCTTTCAAGTCAAGATAGTATGAGATTAACAGGGGAACCTGCAGCCAGTGATGTGCTCATGCACCTGATTCCCATCACCCATTCCAATACCCTTTCCTAGCGCTACCCCCATACACTACCACCTCCCCCACCCCTGCCATCCCCTCCCCACTCTCATGACTTTAATGAGAGTTGCTGCAAGCCTTTTTCTTCCCAAATTGAGGAAAACTGGCAGGGAATCTATTTTCAGGATCTCCTCGGTACTGAGTTTGAGCTGGTCATCAAGAAGAGTATAGGAAGAGCATGAGAAAGCACTGAGTTTCACCCTCAAAGCATAAGAATTTGTTGGAAGAGTATCTTGTGTTTCATGTCCAAATACATTGTGACCTGTTGGCCTATAAGTTCAATTGGAAAATGCTGTATTGACTGTTCAGCGTTACGCAAATGATACTCAATTCAGTTCTAGAGGAAAAGCTAGAAAAGGGAATTGGGGCCATTTTGTTTTACCCCATGACATCAAGTGAGTCACCCTGATATGACATCTGCATTGGCATGTGTGGAATTATGTCATTCACTATGCAACCCCTTCTGAGAGCATTGCAGGGAACATAGACTATGTTGTCTCAGGATCACCTGCTTCTGAACATTGAGTGGCCATCCAACATGGTACTGGATTAGGAACCAGTAAACCTCTTAGTGACGTTGTATCCTTCTGGTATATCTCCTAACACTTCACTAACTACCCTCTTTCAAATCTTGGTGCCAACTTCTCTGAGTCCAAGCCCTGACCCTTCTGAGCCTCATATTCTACTGATGTCCAGGCCTCAACCACCATCCCATCCCAATCCCCTGAACTCTCATGGTTCACCTTGCCTCCCCAGTTGGGAGTGTAATTCTCCAACCCTTGATACTTACTATCACTCCCACCCCAACTTAACTCATGGCCCTACCAATCCTTGTCCTGAAAACCTGGGCCCCTTTCCCCAGTCTTCAGTCATTATTAAAAATGTGCAATGCCTAAAAAAGTAAAGTCTGTAGTGGGGCACAGAACAGGTACCCCACTCCAATACTAGTCTGGCATGAACAGTTGAGCCCTTTAGATTTTTAAGGCCATTGTGTTAAAGGACCTTTATAATGTGCCAAGGAAATGTCTAACTTTTGCACTGAAAACTTATAGTTACTGAATTTGAGGGAAACCCCTCTTTCTCTGTATATAAAGGTTCCTGGTAGCCATATTGTTACTGAAATACATAGAGTTGCTGGTTGTAATTTTTTTTTCTTTAAATAGCACCAAGATTCCCAGTGTAACTATGAAATGCCAGTAACAAAAAAAATCAAGGAAAAACCCTGAAAGATAACAAGACTGAGGAAAACAGAAGTAAAACTTGGCATAGTAGCAAGTCAGGCAGTTTAGGCTTGTAATCAGCATGTACCAATAAGGGTCTGTCATTTCCTGACTAATGAAGGCTGTGGTTTTATTTGCTTTGTTTGTGATTATTTCAGCTATCTCCACCTAACAGTTAGAGTTCCCACAAGAGCTAAACAGTATGGGGAAGCAAAAATTCCAAGTAAAATTGCAGTTCTTCAAAGCTGTGCATTGTGACTCGAGAGATGACAAGTCACTCTGGCTTCTGCAGCAAGATTGGTCGACACAGAACTGACATTCTTCTCCCTCCCTCCCTTTCTCAATATATTATTTTAGGAAAGACTGTAGATTGCACGTCAGATCTCGAGGAGTATTTTGCCAAACGGAAGCTTGAGGAAGGAGACAGCCATGCGGTTAGCATTGCAGAATACTTGCAGCGGAGTGACACAGCCATTATCTATCCAGAAGCGCCTGAAGAACTTTCCCGGCATGGAACACCAGAGGCCAATGGGCAAGAGGACAATGGTGAGCCTCTCCCTGCCCATTAGCCATTACACTGATATTTTCAGCTGCTTTCATCATAAGGTCACTAAATGCCTCAGTGTTTACACTCAAGTATTGGGAAGTTTGTAACAGTTGATGGAGGTCTTGTCTCAAATATAGAGTTATACACTTTCCTACAGGGTCTCATATATGTCATTGTAAGGACTCCATTTTACAACTTCCTGTACTTTATACCACACATTCACATTATAAATGCTACTTCAGTCAAGTAAATAGTCATTGTATCATATGAGTAGTATATCTGGTATAGGAATACTTGATAACTGTTCATGGAGTGACCTTACCTTCATGTGACAGTTTGCTAAAGTTACGTTAAAGTTTTTATCCTGCGTACTCTTCCATTTAATTTTAACACAGAAGAGTAACTTATGCTTAATTTTAAGTTATGCTTAAGTTTTGGCACAGACTAGAAGGGCCGAATAGCCTGTTTCCTGTGCCGTAGTATCTGTGGTTCTATGGTTCTAATTCCTTGGAGGATTTTTCTTATATGACCAGTTTCATTTTATACAGTGAAATGACACACCCTAACATACAACACTCATAGAGTCATAGAGTTACACCGGCCTTCGGCCCAACTCATCTGTGCCAATCAAGGTATCTATCCAAGTTCGTTCCATTTGCCTGTGTTTGAGCCATATCTCTCTAAACCTTTTCTATCCATTGAAACAGCAATCAACAATAAACACTCGGCAGGTCAGGCAGCACCTGCGGAAAGAGACACAAAGTTAATCTTTAAAGTTAAATGTTCCTCATCAGAACAAAGAATTTATGGTTGATGTATTGCTGCACTCTAGGAAATGACAAAACTTTCATTAGTCTCCTGGGAGGTATAGATGGCCATTGCAACTGCTCTTAGTGGGGCATATGCAGAAATTTAAATTTGAACAGTTTAGAGGGACATAGTTATAAAGCTATGTCTCTCAAATTAACTGTGATCCAGGTTGTTTTTCATCGAGCCCTGTTGGAAAATATAGGGCTGTAAATGGATGTTTGATAAGGAGAGATGACCTCACCATCTCTCCTTTCTAAACATGTTTCAGTGCTTTGTCATACACATATGCACGCTTTATGCTTATCTGGGAGTGAATGGAGCATGCCCCTACTAACACACAACCTTGCAAACGTCACTCCAAAATGGAATACACTGGTATGGAGGGAGTCTGGATTAAATGAACAGACAATTGGAAATCAGAATGTGGGAGAGATGGTTTTCTGAGAAGTTGAGATCAAGTGACTGTCCCATCTTGTGACATTGTGATCTGATGACCAGGTCAACAGGGAATAGAAGTTAGCTAGTGTTGCAAGACCATTTTGTCTTGCTTCTGGACTATTCCCATTTAGAAATGTGGATTAATGTTGTCTCTTGGCTGAAAGTATAGCTTTCATGTTACATGTTGTAAAGGAGTTATCAGGGTGAGGTGGGATTTCGGTTTTGCACTCTCTTTTTGATTAATGCTTTAACTGTTTTGGAGTGGTTATGCAGGGTACGTTCCAGAGAAGCGACATAACAGAAACAAAATTGCTACTCCTTCCATTCCTTTGGTATGTTGAAACTTGCCTATGTGAGCAAGCCATTTCTGCTGCTGGCCAGTGGCAACAATTGGCAGTTGAGAAAATTTCTGAAAAGATGTGTTAAAATGCACAAAGATCATTGTCCAAAACACAGACTATAAACATTACTATGAACAAGAAGAAGCTGGTTTGATTAATTGTGAAAGAATAACTTTCTTTTAATGCTCCTACATATTCAATCGGCAACATTCAGGCAAAAGACTTGACCCCCTAGTGGGTGAGCATAATAAGCAGCCATTTTGTAGCTCTGACAACTCAAGAATATAAAATGTCCCCGGAAAAATGCATTAGTGTTGTTACTTTCCAAACCTCAAGTACAAGCTTACTGTTCAAATTGCCACCCAAAGGTTTAGAGCACACTGAAGGTGTTGCTGGTTGTTTGGTCAGATTTGATGATGCGTCAGACTGTCCTCTGACTTTTCAGATGCGCTGACTAGCATTGAAGAACTAAAAGGAAAATTTTATTTTCATTAAAAAGCTGCATCAATGCAGCTGGTAGATTAATGTGATGAATATGCATGTCACCACCTGAGCAGAAAATAAACCACTGGAAGAACTCAGCGAGTCAAGCAGCATCTATGGAGGAAAAGGGATGGTCGACATTTCAGGTCGAGGCCCTGCATCAGGACTGAAAGTGTAAAGATAACCAGTGTATTAGAAGTGAGAGGGAGGGGTGAGACAGAGGCTGGTAGCTGATAGGTGGAATCAGACAAGGGGTGGAGGTTACTGATGAGTAGACCAAGGTCCATGGAAAGAGAAGCCCCTGAAGAAAGTAGAAAGAGGGGAAGAGGGGAAGATTTGGCTGGTGGTAAGATCCCATTGGAGCTGGCAGAAGTGGTAATGTGTTGGATGTGGAGGTTAGTGGGGTGAAAGGTGAGGACCAAGGCAACTGGACAGGGGGTTCTATCTGGACAGGGGGTTTGAGAGCAGACATGTGGGAAATGGAGGAAATGCATGTGAGGGCCACATCAACTACAGGCTGACGTTTACCTTTGTCTCCACAAATGTTGCTTGACCCACTGAGTTCTACCAGCGGTTTATGTTTTGCTCCAGATTCCAGCATCTGCAGTCTCTTGCGTCTCCACCTGAGCAGTCAGTAATTACATAAGCCTGCTTGTTGCCCATGTGGTTATTTTCCACCATTCAAGGTAGTGGACAGATTTGACTTCAAATTACTCCCCTGTGGTGTTCAGAATGAAAACTTTGCAATGGCAGTCAGAATGAAATTGTGACCAAATGACCGATCAAAGGATAGCTTGCAAATTTCCTATCTAACTGTTTCCTGAAACATATCCCTGATTGGTGCCTGCCTAATCCACAATCCTTCAAATCTCTCTTGTCAATTACCCTCTTCTACCTATGGATGGGTACTTGATGGTTGGCATGGACAGGATGGGCTGGAGGGCCTGTTTCTGTGCTGTGTAACTCTGACTAAAGCACCAAAATGGCCACAGCCAAAATCACAAATAGCTTCTCTTGTGAATGCGGCTTTAGACATAACCTCTCCTCATAACCCTTGACTCATCTGCAGGTTTCGATTCAGTTATTTATATTTTTTCAATACCTCACCTCCATTGCCCAGCCACATGGAACTTTCTTCAAGGTTACTGTTCAATTGTAGACAGAACCTCATCATTAATGTTTTATAATCCTATATTTCACCATTATATCTGGATTCCTCTGGTCTCTTCCTCTTCCTGAGCTGCACACCATTCCTTGACAATATTATCCATGGACATAAGGTCAGATACCCAGCCATTTCTCCCCATCAATTCTCTTGACCCCTTCACAATTTCTCTGGCCCCCTGATTCTTCTGGTTTTTGCAGACACTTCCATGGGGAGCTCTGGGCAATGCTGATAGGGTTGGGGATTCCTGTTTGATCATACTGGCCATTTCTTGTGGCCAATTTCCAACCATGTTCAGTCATTGGACTCAGCATGGAGCTTAGCAGTGGACAGGAGCTTTCTGAGGTTCCCAGCATTTACACTGGCAAACCTGCTCTTGGATTCTGCTCCAGTTAGACCTGACTCAGGATCCATCAGCAGCAATTGAGATCTGCTGTGAAAATAGGGAAAATTGAAACAAGTTACTTTTATAGACAAAAATTATTTGTGATTTTAATTTTTTAAAAATATTTAAAAGTGCTTTACTGTTTTCTATTGTTCTTTCACTTTTTTTAAAAGAATATATTTATTTTTATTGCAATAATTGGATTTTAAATATTTTATATTTCTGAGTATCAGAAATGTTCAGAAACATTGGTTTAAAGAGGCAGGCCTCTTACCATCATAGGTTTTGAGGGTGGAGCTTGTTTAGGTTTGACTTTTGGCCACTTTTAATATGCCATTCAAGACCCTGCCCGTGTTCAGGCCCTTACCAGACAACAGCAAGACCATCTGGGTAAGCAAGATCGAGCTTCCAGATATGACAAAGGTCAGTCTGGCTATGACCTCACATTGGTAAAATCTGGGCCAACATAGCTAGACTGCTAGTCTGACATGCAGCAATGAATGAACTGTAACTTTCAACAGTTAAACCATGTGGAGACCAAACCTAACATTTGTGAAGGAGACAAAATGTGCTGGACATACACAGCTGGTCAGGTAGCGTCACTGAAGAGAGAAAGTGAGTTAACATTTCAGGTTGGTGACCTTTCATAATAGACAAGAGAAAAGAGTCAGAGATTAAAGTTTTTAGATTCAGAAAGAAAAAGAAGGCAGTGTGAAAAAGTGCAAAAGGAAAGGGTGGAAAGAGAGGGAGTTGAAATGACAAAAAGAGAACACAGTGAAAGGGGTTGGAAATTAACAAGTAAACAAATAAAAGAATGGACCTCGAGGAGTTTCAAGTAGAAAGAACAAAGTTAGTGTTTACAATTGCTGAACTTGGTGTTGAGTTGGGGAAGGCTCCAGTGTGCTTGGTTGGAAGATGAGGTGTTGTTCCTCAAACTTCATTAGAACAGTGCAGGAGGCTGAAACAGAGAATTAATCCGAATGTGTAGGTCGTAGGAGTTGATGGGAATGTAGGGAGAATAAAATGGGATTAGTGTAGGATTAGTGTAAATGGTTAGCACGAACTTGTGTTTGTGTCCTGTTCCCAACCGTGTTCAGTCATTGGACTCACCATGGAGTTTAGGAGTGGAGCACGAGCTTTCTGAGGTTTCTCTGCATCTACATTGGCAAACCTACTCTTGGATTCTGCTCCAATTAGACCTGACTCAGGATTTGCCAGCAGTGATTGAGAGCTGCTAGGGAAAGTTGAGACTTGTTGGCCTGTTTCTGTACTGCATGACTCTATGACTTGTACTTCATCATATCTGAAACTACAATTAACATAACCTGGGTATGATTTCACCCCTTTCCCTTCCAACTCTAACATCCTGTTAACTTTGATCTTGATTCTGAATTTGTAACACTATATCTTCTCCTTCTTTTGATATTTTAACTTTTTTAATGTTGTTCACCTTGCAGTCCATCAGAAGGTCCAATATGTTGTAATAATATCCATTTTTGTTCCCCATCAGCCCATCACTCCTCTCCAACTGCCTCAACTGTAGAACATAGAACAGTACATCACAGGAACAGGCCCTACGGCCCACGATGTTGTGCTGAACTAATTAAATTAGTAATCAAATGCCCAACAAAACTAATCCCTTCTGCCTACACAATGTCCACATCCCTCCATTTCTTGCACACTTGTGTGCCTATCTAAGAGCCTCTTGAACACCTCTGTTGCATTTGCCTCCACCACCACCCCTGGCAGTGCATTCCAGGTACCCACCACACTCTCTGTAAAAAAACTTGCCCCGCACATCTCCTTTGAACTTACCCCCCTCACCTTAAATGCATGACCTCTTGTATTAGACATTTCGACCCTGGGACAAAGATACCGGCTGTCTACTCTATCTATGCTTTTCATAATCTTATAAACCTCTATCAGATCTCCCCTCAACCTCCATCGCTCCAGAGAAAACAACCCAATTTTGTCCAACCTTTCCTTGTAGCACGTGCCCTCTAATCCAGGCAGCATCCTGGTAAATCTCTTCTGCACCCTCTCCAAAGCCTCTACATCCTTCCTATAATGGGGCAACCCGAACTGAATGCAATACTTCAAATGTGGCCTCACTAGAGTTTTATAAAACTGCAACATAACTTCCAGACTCTTAAGCGCAATTCCTTTGAACTAGAATACTTATCCTTGTGATTAAAGCCCTCCATGGATATTCCTCTCCATTTCTGTATCCTCTTCCAATGCTACAATCCTGTACTTCCCTCTGACTTTGGCTTTTCGTGCATTACCCTTTCCACTTTATCCACCATCAGTCATTGTGCTTTCAGGTGCCTCAGTTCCATTGTCTTCAGTTCAATTCGGAAATGTCTCCACCACCATTTCCTCCTGTAAGATCCTCCTTGAAACCTACATACTTGACCAGACTTTGGTCACTTCTCATAGAACTATAGAATTATTACTGCACTGAAGGAGCCCATTCAATCCCATTGATTATATGCCAACCCCTAGTAGAGCAATCCCAAGAGGCTATTCCTCTGCTTTTCCCCAATACACTGTAAATTGTTCTCCTAATCGCTCCCTAGAAACATTTTCCTGCAAAAATGCTGCCAGATAATTGGATGTTGCTTTCACTATTGTTTGAATAGCTGGAGTTAAAGAAGCTGTTCATTATATGTTATTAAAATTGACAAGGATGGTTTTATTGGTAAATCAGCGGCAGGACTGCCCTTTTTGATATTCTTCCCTTCGGTGGTAAGCATAGCGGTTTAATTATTTTCCTGATAATAATTACATTTTATATACTCTGTCATGAGAGGGATATACTAAATTGGGAATAGACAGGTCTAACTCTAAATTATGCTTTATAATGCCTCTGAAGATCACATGCAGATTGTAAAAGTACACCTCATTTATACACAGCCAGAGCACAGCTGTGAACATTTTAAAAGCACTGTTGGCCTCATGTACAAGTGGTCCAGTTTCAACCAGCAGATGGGGAAAAAAGCATGACTGATTTTGCTGAGAGAACTGTCACCCATTCACACGACTCTTGCTATGGTCCTTACTTGTCATTTGAATTCTTAATTGCTCCTATTTTAAACCTTACCTCACCTTTGACACACCCCTGTCCAGCTTTAAACCTTGTACTAGCTTTAACATTTTAAGTGCGGCCCTTATGCAGAAATGAAATCTGTAATTCCAGCGAGTACAGTAAACATACAGGCATTAAAATTTGCTTTTCCTGATCATTAAATGATAGTTAAAAAAATGTCTCCTATTCTTCAAAATGTTGTTATTCAGATTTTTAAAAAATCAAAACTGCTATTTTGTTATATGATCTCTGTATATGTCATATTTTTAAACACTAATCCCATTCCTCTTTAAATCTAGACTACATTTGCTATTTTAGTATATCTTACTGTATTACCGGGTTCAGCAGATCCCAGTTTTATCTTTGAACTTGATTCATTCCTCATTGAATTCCGCATGCTGCCACTTTTTCTTCACGCAAAATATTCGCAGCTGTACACACTTTCTTATTATTTTCATGTCACTGCAGCTAGAGCCAAATGCTCCCTATAAAGACTATGGTGCAAACAGAATCCTTGCAAATTTCTGTGTGTCAAATTCAGGAAGTGACTGACTTTTTTAACAATAATTTTGTTAAATAATGGCTTTGTTTTACATATTTCTCGAAGGGAAACCTCAATGCACGAGTATCCTCAGTGACATTTACGTAATATTCAAAGATAGTCAAGACTCTAAAACGAGTGAAAACAAAATTGATTGGATTTTGATTTCTTTGATTACAGCATATAAAATTAACTTTTAAAAATTCTATATTATTGTGTCAAAAATTATCCTTTTGCACATATAGATTATGAAATATTCAATAATGTAGTGGAGCCTTTTTTGGTAAATGTATTAAGTGGAAACATTGGGGAAAAATTGTACTTTTTTAAAAAAGTAGATCAAATTCTTGTCTGAAGTTACAGACATCGTATGAAATGACATGTATTAGCTTGGCCTGGATGTGTATGGGGAATCGAAGTGTGCAGAGGCCACTGTAATGATGGCACTTGAAGCAGCAGATTGCAGTGATTCCTGTCATACCATCCAGGCAGTTATCCCATTAATTGCCATTGATTGCTGACCTCTTGGCCTATGCTCTCCCTTTCCCCTCCCTGGCTGCAGACCTGCCACCTGGAACTCCAGATGCTTTTGCCCAACTGCTGACCTGTCCATACTGCGACCGAGGTTACAAGCGCTTGACATCATTGAAGGAGCACATTAAATATCGACATGAAAAGAATGAAGACAACTTTGCCTGCCCTCTGTGTAACTACACATTTGCCTACCGCACCCAGCTTGAACGACATATGGCCACACACAAGCCAGGGAGAGATCAGGTGGGGCTCATGGATGGGTATGGGTAACCCTTAGAGGATAAATATCATTTTAATTGCCATTGGCTATTAATTTTTTATGGCATTTTGAAGATGCAAATCTTTAATGGTAATAGCTCTAATTTAGGTTTAAATGGTTTTTTGATGGTCTCTTCCAGGATGATTTAATATCATGTACTCACGACTGAATGAGCATTTTAATATCCAATTTAGAAACATTATCAGCACTTGAACTCTGTTTAAGTTTAGCTTAAGTTTGGGGTTTTACCTTCATTTTCAAAATCTCATTAAAATGGTGTTTCATCTCAATAATACCGCTGTGCTCGTACCCTTTAATCAAGTTGGACGATTCGTGCCTGTGTGGCCTATGGTCCAGCTAATAACAGTAGCTCAAAGTAACAGTTTTTTTTTAATAATGTTACCACCTCTGCTGATTGTTCACTTTCTCTGCCTGTCATGGTTGTTTCTTGCTTCAATAATTAAGTGCAACTTCCTTCCACTCTGGTTTAAGTTTCATTGAACAAATACACAAAGATTTCAATTTTTAAGTTATTTTCTGATTATGTAAGTTTGTTAGTTTCTATTGAAATTGCCCTCCGTCCCCAATCCCTCCCCTCAAAAAAAAGGTTATTTTCTTAAAGAGATTTGTATTTATGTTTGAGATGCTGACTTTGACTCTATGCTGTATCACAGAAGGTGGAAAAGTTAAGTTTACACAAAACTGTTCCTCCATATTTTGGCACACACTCGCACCCCATTCTCAGTGGAATACTTGGTTGAATTAAATATTACTAAACCATTTGTGTTATGCTGTGTAACTTCCTCTGCCTCCTCTTGGGAGATGTGAAATACCATATATCGTAAATAGTAGTGTAAAACTATTTATTCCATTGTTGCCATTTTAAGAGAATGACTTCATTCAAATATTTACCTTTGCATTTGACAGCTTTGTTACTTCGGAAGATGAGATAACTATCCATAACATAGCAAAAAAACATTCCACTGGTAACTTTAAGTAATAATGCATTGGTGTTTTGTTTTCTTGCAATAGGCAGATTTCATTTGTGTTTCAAATAAAGCACTTTCTGTCACCCTAATTTTATTATAAATAAACTTTCCTTTTCACCTTTCGATGCAGGGCCTCTACCATTAAAAATTGATTTAAAACTGTTTTCAGAAATCAGAGAATATGCGTTATTAAAGACACAAGGTTCATTTTATCTCAGCATTGTTATAAAGGATGACTGTAATATTTTGAACCTGATTTCTACTCTCCTTTAAAGGTTCAAATATTACAGTTGCCCTTTGTCGGGAAAATAATTCACGCCTACAGAATAATGATGTTCTCAATTTTACTGATGGCACTTTAACACGATAAAATAGGATCCAGCAAGCATCACTCAAACCGACACACTTAAGCACTGTAGGCCACATTCCCTTATTTTCTTTTATTTCAGCCACTGCACTAAATCTGCAGGGGAGATCCATGGTTTTCAGTGCTTCAAGTGAGAGAAGCTGCACTTTTTTTATTTTGTTTAACTGGGAGCTCAGTCACTGCTTGCAGAATTTAGCATAATGTGAATTGTCGATGGTGTCAAATCACTGGAGGTTGGATCAGTTATATTAAAGAATGCCACCAATGTGGAGAGTACACTGCAGCTGTAGTTGACAGCTCTCCATCAATGTAACACCACTTTAATATTCTGCAAGGGCTTTACAAAAAAATATTTTTGTTTAGCATTAGTGTAATTGAATATAAAACCCTTCATTATTTATCTAAAGGTTTAAGAGCACAGAGAATAAAAAAATCTCCATTCTTGAAAGTATATGCCTGTGTCTTGTTGCCAGATTCACACTAGTTTCAGTGTATTTGGCTGGCTTATTTTTTTCCCAGTGTGTGTCTTGTGTTGTTTCTTTTACCATTGCCATTGTTTTTAAAATTTATTTATTTGTGTTTAGCTTCAACATTGAAAAAAAATTCCCATAATTTAATCACGGTACTCCCACATAGTAATTACAAATGATTGTTTCATATTAACAGAGGCGCAACTAAAGTTTGCATCAGTTCTCTAAGGATTGAGGGGAGACAAAGCAGCTGTTGCTGTTTGTTTATGCAGCTCAGCAACATATGAGCACCAGCCCCTCACTGGCGCTCTGCAGGCCAGGGTTTGCTTGATCTTTGAAGGTTGCTGCTGTTTGAACAAACCTCCCTGTGTCCTGTCCAACACCATCTGTCTCACCAGGAATGTGGGAAGAGTCAGCACACCCTAGCAGTTGTCACACTGTTCAGTCCTGTTCCCTTGCAAAGCCTTTGTATCTTGCTAGTTTAGAAAGCTGACCTCCTACCTTGAGTATCCGCTGTCATCGATTTCATTTGTTGCCAGTTAATATTCATATTGTGTTTTCTGCCAGATGTTTAAGAAAGGTCAGCTCTGTTGAGATTTTAACAATTTTTTTACACAATGCAACAAAGAGTTGCATATTAATTCATTTTAACTATTAACCTACAATTGCTGAAATACTTCATCTACATTTAATCAGCAAGGTCCCATGATAAGAATAAATACCTTTCTATTTATGACTTCTACAATATCCATGAGACTATAAAATGTAACATAAGGATAGACATTTGAAGTGGTATCATATCTGTTATGGTAGTGTTTTTTTATTGAAAATTATTACTCTTGTGTGATGTGAGACCTGAAGTACTTACAAGTTATTTGAAAAACCATTATGTGAAAGACAAACAGATTCGGAAGCTTGCTGGTATCTGGAATGCTTGTATGTAAATGGGTCCATTTGACAAGCTGTTCTGTTAGCTGTGACCATTCACAAATCTCTCTAAGCTGTGCATAAGGCTCATTTCAATACCTTCCTTCCGCAGCACCACATGCTGACCCATGGTGCTGGTAATCGCAAGTTCAAATGCACAGAGTGCGGCAAGGCCTTTAAATACAAACACCATCTGAAGGAACACCTGCGAATTCATAGTGGTAAGCCCTGAGTTTCTTAGTCTGCCTGTTAAAAGTTATACTTTGAATAGTGAGCAGAAGTTTTACAAAAAGGTTCCTGGAGTGGAGTTTCACCTGCCGGAATCATTGGAACTTCAGGAGCAGAGCTTAGTGTGCCCTGCAGGACATCTGTCCATTAAAATTATTATCCAGAAATTCTTAAGGGGACAGCCGACCTCATCTTCTGAAATGTTCTCCAAGTAAAGTGAGCTTCACAGCATAAAGTCAAATTTGCTGAATTATTCTTATGATTTTTTATGCCAATTGGTATGAAACATCAATTATAAAGCACAGAAAATTCAGTGATCCAGGCTTTGTCATTATTTTGGATGAATTAATGTTAAGTCATCTTCTCCCATATTCGTAACTCATTACATTTGATGAAGTCCATCTTTTTGATGTGGGTTTCAAAAACTATGTACATTTAAATTTAACAGTTCAAAACTTTCTTTTTTCAGGTGAAAAGCCATATGAGTGTCCAAACTGCAAGAAGCGCTTCTCTCATTCCGGTTCCTACAGCTCCCACATCAGTAGCAAGAAGTGCATTGGCTTGATTTCAGTCAATGGAAGGATGCGGCCCAGCTTAAAACCGGGGTCCTCTCCTACTTCAGCTTCCTCCTCCCCTACCAATTCAGCAATTACCCAGTTGAGGCACAAACTGGAGAATGGCAAGCCTCTTGGTATTCCTGAGCAGACAGGACTACTTAAAATCAAGACAGAGCCACTAGATTTCAATGACTACAAGACCATGATGGCTTCCCATGGATTTGGTGCTTTCCCAAATGGTGGAGTAGGAACTGGCAGCCCGATGCCAATCAACAGTTCAGTTCTAAGTCCCATGCAACACTTTGGAGTCGGCATGGAAGCACCAGTAGTAAGTTTTGCAAATGTAGCAAGCAGTAACTTAAGTGAAGTCCAAAAGGTCCTCAAAATTGTTGACAATACTGTGTGTAGGCAAAAAATGGACTGCAAATCTGAAGAGATTTCAAGACTTAAAGGTTATCATGTGAAAGAGCCACAATCTCAAGCTTCCCTGGCTGAGGAGCAAGGAATTACCTCCCCTGTTATGCCATCTGTTGGTCTTCCAGTTGTCAGCCATAATGGTGCCACTAAAAGTATTATCGACTACACACTAGAGAAGGTGAATGAAGCCAAAGCTTGCCTCCAGAGTTTGAACACGGACTCGCAAAGGCAAGCAAACAATTTGAAAAAGGACAGGCTACGGAACATGAGCTGCTCCGCATTAGATCTCGGCATGGAGGAAAAGACATTTGACAACAACAACACATCCCCTTACTCCTGCCAGTTCTGCAGGGAGGTTTTCCCTGGTCCCATTCCCTTACATCAGCATGAACGCTACATGTGCAAGATGAATGAAGAAATCAAGGCTGTGCTTCAGCCAAATGAGGTTGTGATTTCCAATAAACCAGGAGTGCTGGGTGAAAGGCAAGCTTATATGTTGTCCTCCCTCCTTTCAGAAAAAAATATCCCCAACCCTATAAATGCTTATAAGGACCACATGTCTGTATTAAAAGCTTATTATGCCATGAACATGGAGCCAAATTCTGAAGAACTACTGAAAATTTCCATTGCTGTTGGCCTCCCTCAGGATTTTGTAAAAGAATGGTTCGAGCAAAGGAAGGTCTGTCAGTTCTCCCATTCCAGGTCACCAACACTGGAACGGACCAGTGCTGAGTTGGCACTGACTACCACTGAGACTTTCATAAGTAAAGACTGTCTGTCAGCTAAGCTTCCAACAGCAGCATTGAAGCCAATGGACTCAATAACATCACCTTCAATAGCAGAACTGCATAACAGTGTTACTAATTGTGATGCACCTCTCAGGCTTAGTAAATCTCAGTTTATCAGTATTAAACAAATTGGTGATAAAATGGACCACTCAAGGAGCAATACTCCTTCCCCTTTGAATCTTTCCTCTACTTCCTCTAAGAACTCCCATAGTAGCTCATACACTCCAAACAGCTTCTCTTCAGAAGAGCCTCAGGCTGAGCCACTGGACTTGTCTTTGCCAAGACAAAAGAATGAACATAAAAGCATTGTCACAGGAAAAATAAGAAATAAAGCCAATAGTATTACCATTGACCATAACAGTATTTCCTATCCATCAGAGAATCCAGATGAGCCCTTGAACTTGACTTTCCTGAAGAAGGAATTACCTAATACGAACAACACCTTAGACAAAAGCACTAAGCCAGTATATAGTACAAATCCATTTAGTGCCAAACCTTTGTACACAGCTCTTCCACCACAAAATGCATTTCCCTCAGCTGCTTTCATGCCTTCGGTCCAGAATAATATTCCAAGTCTGCGACCGTACCCAGGGCTAGATCAAATGGGCTTCCTCCCACATATGGCCTACACATACGCAACAGGTGCAGCTACTTTTGCAGAATTGCAACAGAGGAGAAAGTACCAACGAAAGCAAACGTTCCAGGTAATCACAACCAACTGAAGCTGTGACATTTTTACAAACTTCTATGAAAAAATGCATCCAAATGGATGCATCGAATGTTGTGATAGATTCGTAAGGAGCTCTAGCTATAGAGTGATCACAAAATTAGAGTGGTTCTCTTGCTATTTACTTCATTCTTGGTGACAATAGGATCAGTTAATAGACAGTATATAATCAACACAAGAATGATTTACAAGTTCCGTATATAATTCTGTATCTTCACCTTGATAACATTCATTTACAACAAGGTTTTAACAGAAAAAGATGAATGGACAGGGGTTCCCTTCTCTTGAGAAAAGAAGGGTGAGGGCTGACCTAGAGGAGGTACTTATTTATGAGACCACAGGATGCAGAAGAGGTTCACCAGGATGCTGGCGGGACTGGAGAGTATTAGCTATAAGGAGAGGTTGTACAAACTTGGATTGTTTTCTCTGGAGCATCAGAGGCTGAGGGGAGACCTGATAGAGGTTCATAAGATTATGAGAGGCATAGATAGGGTAGTTAGACAGAGTCTTTTTCCCGGGGTTGATACGTCAAATACTAGAGGACATAACTTTAAGGTGAGGGGGGGAAGTTTTATGGAGATGTGCAGGGCAAGTTTTTTACACAAAGAGTGGTAGGTGCCTGGAATGCGCTGCCAGGGTGGTGGTGGAAGCAGACACGATAGCAGCATTTAAGAGGCATTTAGACAGGCACATGAACATGCAGGGAATGGAGTGATATGGATCATGTGCAGGCTGATGGGTTTAGTTTAATTTGGCATAATTGTCGGCACAGACATCGTGGGCATAAAGCCAGTTCCTGTGCTGTACTGTTCTGCATTCTATGTTCTATTACCGGAGTGGCTTCAGAAAGAATGTTTCCATTTATGAAAAAGCGCAAAACTATAGGCCATCAATATGGGATAGTGAGTGAGAAGCCCAGGTAATTCAAAAGAAATTTCTTTTCCCAAAGAATGAAGAGAATGTGGAACTCAGTGACATAGGGTGGTTGAAACAAATGATGTAGAAGTATTTAAAGGGATGCTGGACAAGCATATTAGGGAGAAATGAATGGAAGGTTACGCCATTAAATTTAGCTGAGGAAATATGGGAGGTGTGGACTCTTTGGGCCAAATGGCCTATTTCTGTGCTGAATGTAATCATAAGTAAATAGCACATTATGTTAGGGTAAATTAAAACAAAATCATTTTTTGAAGTACAATTGCTAAATGTACAATAAACAACCTTTAATATCACTCTTCTATAAAGCAAACTTGTGTCTAATAATGGAATGGGTGCTAGCATTACCTCATGAACTCAGTTCACACTTAGACAGAACATAATATATATAATATATATACTATAAATCATTGGATATGTTATGCAGCTAATTAATATTTTGAGCATTGAGGACAATTTAAAATTGATCCTGTCTTGTAAATCATATTGGGCTGGAAACTGCAATTAGCTGACACATTCCCTGCTGAATTTCAAATAATGTTTGAATTTAACTTCGTCGACCTAAACAGTGACAACCCGCAAGCATAAGCCTGCCAGATCCCCCACAGTGAGGCTCAGTGCTGTGACAGGGTCTCACATGTAATGAAATCACATGGGAGTGCAAACAAGCCCCACATGCAAAACCCCGAACTTAACCAAAACTGTTGAATTCTGAATGATTCTTAATCAAGAGCAATCGAAAACCATTAAGAACATTTAATGTCTTAAAATAAAATGTAAAACATTCAAACAATATAAAATAATATAAATTAACTGAAACCTCTCCTCAAATCTTTTTTGCCATTCCCATCCACTGAAATGAATGGCAAATCACTCCCTGCATCTGGTGTGTCATTTTTGCTCAGAGTTTCCACTGTAAATGCTGGGGAATCTCCACAACTTCAGTCCGTCACACTAAACTCCATGCTGTCTGGCATTGAAGCACAGCTAGAGAAACAGTGGCAAACAGCTCATCGCAGTTGAGGCATATCCTGGTTCCTATACACGTGTGGAAATCCCAAAGTTGTTGACAATTACGTGGAGAAATATCAGCTGTTTTGCAAAAGCTGGCCCATTGATAAATCAATCTTTATTGCCTCTCCGATTATAGAAGGATGCTTCTGCAAATAAAATGTTACTTTTAATTGGAATCAATCCACAGCATTGAATCATACAAAAATTGAGAATATTTGATACTTTTAGTCTTTCAATGTCAATGCTGAGTGAAGCTAATGAGTGTTTTAAAGCTTTTAAAGTGAGAACCAGGTATTATATGACACTGCATAAAAGTTACAGTGACATGTAGAAAGGTGTATGTAAACTGAATGTAACAGCACCTAATTCATATTTACTCCCTTTTCTTTCCATTTTTACAGTACAGCTGTCCTACTTAGCAAATGTATTCAGACCAGTTAGTTAATTTTAACTTATTCAGGTATTAATTAATACATCTCTGTCAGTGAAATGTAATGGCACTAACAAAGTGGGAAGGTGCATGTGCATTTTTACACTTTAGATTACTTTTAGCACTTCATCTCATGCCAAAATGAATGTTGTCATGCAGTAATGCACATCTTCGTGTATGTTACTGTTGAAAGAAATCCTGTTTTCACATACAAGGAGTCATTTTCATAGTAATTACAGAGCCTTCTCATCAGCCTCTTTGCATTAAGAATACATCATAACCATATAGGATGAATATACTTAATTTCATCGCTACAAGTGTGTAATCAGAATTGATAAATTAAAGAATGTTAAAAGATAGTTGCTCACAAGACTACTTGCACAGTAGATCTTATCAGTAAATAATAGTTTTATATTTGCAGTTTCCAGTTAGAGTTCCGTAGTGAGATATTTATTTTACACACACACACCGACATACACAGACACACACACACACACACACCTCATTTACATTGTGCATTCAATACATGTATCTTATATCTATCACTTTCATTTGATTCTCAGGTTTAATATCTTAGCAGAGTTGAGCCTTGTAAATTAAATGTTATATATATGGCATTGTATTTTCCTGCTGTGAAATCATAAGAGACAGCAGAAGGTATTTATTTATGTTGGAGGTCAGTGGGTTTTCTTATAAAAATGTATGTTATCTTAGGGGGAATTGCTTGATGGAACCACAGATTACATGTCAGGCTTGGATGACATGACAGATTCAGATTCTTGTCTGTCCCGAAAGAAGATCAAGAAGACAGAAAGTGGCATGTATGCATGTGACTTGTGTGATAAAACATTCCAGAAAAGCAGTTCCCTTCTGCGACATAAATATGAGCACACAGGTATGTTCATTTTCTTCTTCATTTTGTTTGACTTCATTAACCATTAGATTTTATTCTCATGTCTCCATTCTAAAAACGAAATAAAACTCATTGTTTTTTTATTCCCTGGTTCAATGGTCTTATTTTTACAAAGAGAGATTTAAGGCCATTTAATATGATTCCAGAGTTAAGGTTATGAGCTGCATCTGCACATGAGGGGTGGGGTGAGGAGTGTGACATTACCTCTTTAAGGATGGGGGACTTTAAATAATGCTTAAATAAACGGTCCTCCATATTGTCCTGTAGTGCTGGGCTGACAGTGATTTGCAGTTATGTCTATTTTTGAGTTCTGCTTCAACTATTGCAGCTATGGAAGGTGTTGAATGGATTCCAGTGCTATTTGTGGTGTGGAATTAGCCAGATGTTTGTTTGGCCAAGGTTCCAAGTTCCAAACTCTGGTCATACGTTGGCTGAAATGCCAAAGTAGATACTCTCAATTACATAGGTTAAAAATGAAGTGTGTATCATAACTTGATACTGTTATAAATATACCTCTTTCTTTTCTTTCCTTACACCTGCTTTCTGAAAAAAAGCATCATTCCATTTCCAATTTTGACAGGAATCTTCCCTGTTAGTAACTCAAGAACCTTCACAGCATCTTTTACGAGAACTTAAAAAAGATACTTTATTAAATTGTCAATTATCTTTTCAAAAGTACAGACAATCTGTGCTCAAAACATTGTTCAGCTTTAGGGCAGAAAAAATGATCTGTAGTACCTTTGACAGTTATGATTGACAGTAATTCTGGACACTTGACAAATTCTGACACTTTGACATGTGCTTGGAGATTCGCCAAAGGTATCTAAATTATTAGAAGGTTGTTAAATCATATTGGAACATTTTAGCATTATATCCTAATCTGTTTTTTCTGCTTGTGTTTTTTATTGTAGGAAAGCGGCCACATCAATGTCAAATTTGTAAGAAAGCATTTAAACACAAGCATCATCTTATTGAACATTCACGACTGCACTCTGGTGAGAAACCATATCAGTGTGACAAGTGTGGCAAACGCTTCTCACACTCAGGGTCGTACTCACAACACATGAACCACAGATATTCCTATTGCAAACGGGAGGCAGAGGAAAGGGAAGCAGCTGAACGCGAGGCCCGTCAGAAGGGCCACTTAGAACCTGCAGAGCTACTGATGAATCGGCCCTACTTACAAAGCATTACTCCTCAGGGGTACTCGGACTCTGAGGAGCGAGAAAGCATGTCAAGAGAGGTAGAGAGCGAACGAGAGCAGGAAAAAGAAGGAGAAGAGGACGAGGAGAAACTAGTCAGGCAAGACGGGGAAGAGGAATTTGACGAAGAGGAAGAAGAAGAGAGTGAAAATAAAAGCATGGATACAGATCAGGACACGATAAGAGATGAAGAGGAGAACGGTGACCACTCAATGGACGATAGCTCAGTTGACGAGAAAACAGAAACCAAATCAGAACATGAAGACAATGTGGAAGATGGCATATAATAACTACTGCATTTTAGCTTCCTACTTCTTCCAGTAGTATTGTTACTTGCTTGAAACACTGCTGTGTTAAGCTGTACATGCACGTGCCTGATGCTTCCTGGAAGCCTGAGTGTTGGACAGATGGGGCAGTCTGTCAGATGCAAAAAATAGGAAAAAAAAGAAAAAAAACGAGACAGTGTTAGGACGAATTAGTCAAGTTTGGGTTGTGAAGAGTTGCATTATGCAAAAAAAATGTTCAGTGTTAGGGCCTAAAAAAATGTGTGGTTCCAGCAGCCTAAATTACCCTTCTGTCAATAGTTTTTTTTAGCACAAAATAGTGGAGTATATTGCATTACATGCCACTTGTATTACTACACAAAATTTTACAAAAATGTATTGTCTGTGTTTTCTACCTATGTATATTATTACACAAGAGTAACTTGAAAATGAAATGCCTGTGCTTTTACCCATACCTGCATAAGTAAACAACAGTATTTTAGTGGACTGTTCGTAGTTTGACCCAGTCATTAGGCCTAATTCTGCAACCACACAATATTTTAGGTTCCCAAGAATTATTTGAAGGATCATGAAATGATGCACGTGTGATTTTCAGAAAATGAAGTCTTAAAGTGGCCCAGCTATGAAGGACAAGAGAGAGTGAGAGCAAGAGAGAGAGAGAGCGCGTGCGAGAGAGAGAGAGAGAGAGCGAGAGAGTGAGAGAGAGAGGGGCAGAGGTGGTAGAGAAAGCCTTTTGAAAGGTGGTTTTAAAAAGCCTTATATGCAAACCTTTTAATCTGTGTGTTCTGCAAGTGCCATCCTTGTATAGTGCTAAATGAAGGTAACTAAAGTTACCTTGCACCAGCTTCAGTGTTAAACAGCTCACCCTGTTCTTTGAAGCACCCATGTCAGTATTAGAATCTAGGCAGCAGTTCCTTAGTTTACATATGTTTGTGCAATTTTCTGTACTTTTTTTGTTCATTAACTTGTCAGTATTACACCAAACTTTGCAACAATTTGCATTCATTTTATTTTAGGTCAAATAACATTTATTTATGTTGCTCATTTTATATTTCCTAATTTTATTTATTTCATACTGTAGTGTACAGTATTATAGTTCTTCAATATATAGATATATTTTAGTAAAGGAACATGAGGTTGATCATTTGGGCAAATTTTACGTAATGAGAAGAGCATTTATTGTGTTTTCAAACATTAATTGTGAGATACGAATTTTCAATTTATTATTTTATTTTGTTTTCCAATTACTGGATTCCAAATTTGAGAACTTTTGATACGATCTTGTGAAAACACTGTATTTTCGACTGAAAATTCCACTTTCTTCATCTGTTTTTTAGCTAAAAAAGAGGGACTGTTAAAATACAATGTATGATACCATGACAGAAATCTTTCCTGAATTGTCTTTGTAAAAGTATTATTAAATTTTCAATTTGTAATTTCTCTTTGAAATGACCATGCTCGAATAAAATGTAGCCAAACTAGGACCTGTTACGTGCAGCTTAAGGTTCTATGGACATCACTGCAGCAAACAGATGTGCATAATAATGTATAATGTTTCCTTCCTAACTGTAGGATTGTCTTCAAACCATAAAGAATTACATTTTCATCCATAGCATTGTTAACAAAAAAATATTTATTAACTTAAATTTATATTGTCGTCCTATTTATTTCACTCAATGTCCACTTTTATATTTCTCTCACCATCTCAAAATAAACAAAATTATATGGTTGGATTTATTTCATAAGCTTGCTGAGGGGAGAACAAGTGACTAAATGAGTGCTGGACACGTTGTATAAAACTGACATTGCATGAAGGAGATTTATTCCCTGAGGTAACCTGTGTTTAGCTGATTTGGGCTTTAAAGGTGATCTGCACCCAGACCTGCAGGGTACATTCTTTCATCCACTATTCCAATAAGGTGTAAAGTACCGTCAAGCAATGTGATATAGTTGGTGCATAAAACAAGGACTTTTTTTTAAATAGACACATCTAGATTTTATTAATAGGAATTAATTTGAAGGAAAATCAATATTGAGCTTTTGATTAAGGACAGAGTACTTTGAAAGTTGTGTACACAGCTTCATCATTTTATAATACAGGCTGCACAAAATGGACTACTACCTTTTTTAAATAAAGAGAGTGGGGTTCTTGCAGAAATAGGTCATAGTGATTTGAACAGTGTCTCCATAATATTGTAACTGGGGTCTGGTTACACTTAAGTCTGAATTTCCAGTAGGCGATTAAGATACATTACATGTAAGGAAGACAAATCGGAGATCAGATGATAACTAAAAGACTAGTGATTGTGATTGACGTGCAGTTTTTTTGAACTGCCAAACCATTGATTTTAAATGGCTTTTACAGCTCGTTTAAGTTGATCTCAGGAATATACCAATTAATTGATTGGTGTCTTAAAACAAAACATCAATTTCTTACTGGTGCAGGTTGAGAGGAAGACTTTTAAAAGACATCCATTACAAAATCCAATTAAAAAAGGTAATGTCAGACTTGCCTGAGGATGTAAAATTCTTTTCAGCTATTCAGCTTTATACATAAGCAAGCTAGTTAAAAAATACTTCAGCACTCTACAATTTAAAATGTAACCACATTTCTCTTAATGTTTTTATTTTAAAACCCATAACTGCTTCATAACATGCACTTACAATGTGTGTCGCAATAGACGTTTCTCTGCTAATATGAATTTCTCTTACCATCAGCTATATTTTTTTCCATTTTAAGAACATTGCAGAAACCAGCTTTCCATAAATGGATCAATAACTTCCCATTGAACAAATCTTTCTTAATCTTTTACTTATATTTTCTTAGAACTTAAATATTGTTTTATATTAAAGGGAAGTCACAGAACTGTAATGATTGAAAATCTTGTAGGATTTCACTTCGTATTACATTCCCTGTATATAAAAATACACAAGAACCCCATTATTGCATTGACGGTGAAGTATGATAGAGTATAATTCACAGAGTAAGGAACAAAACAAGTTTCAATCTCATGTTCAACTTCCCTTATTTAAACCTGCAGTGCACTATTGAAGGCAACATTTGGGATTTTGATAATAACCAAGCAATTTGTTCAAATAATGGGAGGTAGATTTTAACAGTCACTGTATCTTAAAACATCATTAGTGATTTTTAAAGCATTACTTTGAGCATTCAGAATTATCAGTTGCTGTAAGGCGGTAGTAGCAGCTTTTCTGCTTGACCAGATTTGAGACCGTGTAGCGGTGATGATACATTTCTTGTGACATTAGGAAAATAGTCAAAGTAAATATTCAAGAATAGGTTCCCTGCAGCATTTTTACATTTTTTAAAAATACATGTTTGCAATATTAAAGGATGATAAAGCGTTGTTCCTTAATGCTTTACTGCAGAAAGCTACATTGACAGGTTTGAATTTGCACAGCATTTTAAACAAGACTGTTGTTTAAGGTGCTCTCTGAAGATCTGTGAAATAGCTTGGACATAATTGTCTGCAAGAATAAAAGTAGTAAAGATCATTATACGTCTGTTGGAGAGTGCCTGGAGCATTTTGGTAATATTTTCGCTGAACATCCATAGCAATAGACGAGCCTTTAAAAAGACAGTAGTAAAATACACATGTTTCATTCAAAGTGCCCATAAAACAGTATAAAGTGAAGCTTTTAAACCCTTTGCCATGTAAGTTTTTTTTCATTTTGTTCTGTAATTTTTACGATTGATTGATTTTAAAATAACTCTTAGTTGTAGGAATCAGCTCACAAGAATCCTTGAGAATAATAATATTATAATCTCTCTAAGGAGAGGAAAAAGTAGATAAATTGATTTTTTTTCCTTGAGCCTGACCCTTAATACAACAGCAGATTTCTTCTTGTTACTACCTATATTCACAATAATATAAAATATTACATTAAATGATCCCCTTTGGATCACTCTAAAAAGATAAGTTTAATTCCCAATCCAACCGTGGGAAATAACTAAACAGATAAAGTATTAACAACCTCAAAATGGTTTGGAGGCTGTTCCATACTCTCTTCTAACATGTATAAAGAGATCTTATTTATTTTCATACTAGATGTTTGTTGTCAAGACTGGGTAGTAAGGTTTGTAAAGAGATAAAAATAGAAGTAAGATTTCAAGAGTTGATTGGATTCTGTGTGGACGTGTGAGTGAACATTTCTGAAGAAAGCCCATGAATGCTGTCATTAACACATTAAACAAGAATGCAGCAAAGGCAGGGTTTATAAATAGTGATCTAATAAAAGACAACGAAGACACGTCGCCTTGTTCCATCAAATTTTAAAGAAGTCTTGACACAGCTGTGCCAATGGTAACAGCATAAAATCAGCGTTTTGAACAAATTTTACAATGGACCATCTGATTTTTTCGGTTTCAACAAATGATTGAACTGCACTTAACATTCAAGCCATGAAGTCCATACAATTTAAACAGTCCACATTACTTTTTCAAGAAACATACTTCATGATTTGGATTGTAGTTAGGCTTCAGATTGCTTCTTTTAAAAAATTCAATAAAGCAATACAAAAGCTAATACTAAATAAATTTGTTTTCTTCTGCTGTAAATGTGCAATGGTGTCTGCATGTGCCGTTACCATCAGAAGTGTTGCTACCAAAATTAATGGGATTTCTTACTGAAATTAGAATTTCAATCTTGGGTCCTAACACACGGTCACATCACAACTGTTAAATGTATTTTACAGTGGGACTAATGATGTGTATGCAACTGGAACAAAAATGTTAGTGTAGAATTGATCTGCACTGTACAAAATGAAGAAGATTGTCATTCAGAGAATTTGAAGAATGAGGGAGTCAAAAGTTTACTTAATATATAAAATTAACTTTTTAAATAAATTATTACAGATATGCATTGATCAAATGATGATGTGATGAGAATGATATTTTAGCATGTGATCTGAATATGATATAAATGCCATTTAATAACTCCTCAGCAAGCTACATTGCAGTTACTTTATGCATCATATCTAATGGAGAGAATTTTGTACAAGCTGTAAACCATTTTTAAAACATATGCCGGATGCATTCGACTGTAATCAATAAAGCACAATTAATATGCACAACACTGACTAAATACTGTTAAACCACACAAGACAAGTTATAAACAGGGTCACTTCAGTTTAATTGAATGTATAATATCCTTTGAGAGTGACTTCCTTGATGAGAAAAGTGCTGTTATAGTTCCAACTGCTTTGACTCTAATTTATTGATTTTATAATTTGCACACCACATAAATAGTTTAATATTAATGGACAGCAGGCTAAAAGAAAGCTTTATTAATTTACCTTCTTCATTACAAAAATATGGAGAATTGGAAAACATATCCGTAAATACTCCAAAAGAAGGTAAAACCACTTCCTGTGAAGCCATGAGATTCAAATAATAAACAGGGTAATTTCAAGCTTATTAATAACGTCACATGCAGTTTTTACTGTCAGGCAACTTTTCTCTTGCTTTGAATGTAAACTGGGCTAAGTGGAAAATAACAAAAAAGTAGTATTTTTATCCATGCTTATCCATATCGTAAATGACCTTGACACCAGAATATCAGACCAGCATTGTTGAAAGTGATTGTTAAAATGTTCCTTAATAATATTAATTCAATATTTATTACACAATTGTGTATGCATAGTACACACCTAATGGAAATTTGATTTTAAATGGTCATTTTTTAAAAAGTGGAATGGCACTGATTTAAAAATGCTTCATTGGATGATTAATAATGCACCTTTCTAAACTATCATTTGTCCTTGAAGCATATGAGATGAGCAATGCAATCTTTTCAGGTTATTTCTCTGCAGTAAAATTTTGAAATGCTTGATAGGTCAGGCAGCATCCAAAAACATCCTCAAAATGCTGGTACATCTTAAGTTCTGAGCAAGGATTTAATCTGAACCATGAACACTTTTTCTTTAAAATACTATTTGATTTGTATAGTTCCAGCACTTGCAGATTTCATTTTGTATATTATTTTTATGGCTGTTTTTGTTCTCCTCAGAAACATTTCACATTTCATACTACCAAATACATGATGTGAAGTATTCATCAGTTTCTACATCAGAATCTATTTTACTCTATCTTACTGGTCCTACTATTCTAGAGTAAGAAGGTCTATTAAATGAATACTAAGTAGGTGAGATTGAGGTTGTAGTTATGGCTCATTTTTGCTCAACTATACCAGCAACATGCAAACTCTTTTTGGTAGCCAGCATAATTGACACCAGAACAGATCTGTTATCCTACAATTAACTGCAGAACCATTCTTATAAATAATTTCAAACCAAAAATTATTTCCAAAATTATGTTGCTTCTAATGGATAAACATTCCAATTCAGCATTCCACTTTAAAAGAGGTGATTTTTTTTAATATAAAAAGAAATTTCATATTATTATCAGAGATTTTGCTCTTCTCTAAATCCCTTCTATAGGTTGATAACAATAATCAGTTTTAGGTGTTAAATAGGCAATGCCGAACTTGACATGTTTTTGGTAGGTTCAGTGAATGTGAACAGTATTTATATAGAACATGTACATATTTATGTTGTACAGCTACTTCTGAAAACCAGTGAACCTCAAAAGGTTCTTTCCTGAAGGCAGTTGTGCATAAATGACTTGGGAAAAGCAAATAAGCTGAGCACCTTCTGATGTCAGGACCGATTTCAGATTAGCTAAAACTGAGAACCCAAAATGTCAATGCTTATGCTGTAACACATGGTTAATCGATGACCCACATTAACGATTTAGAATAATCCCAGAAATGTCATAATAGAAGGTTAATAAGTCAAATTCTAAAATGGACGGTGGAATACCCACTATATTTTTTTTGAGAAAAAAAGTTTTAGCGTGACAAACAGAAAGTTTAAGGTCAATTGGTAGAAAATCTAATTCATGATCTTCAGTGCTATTCATAAACAAAAATAATAAAAATAAACAACTGCATTTATACAGCATTTTCAGAACCATGTTAGGACACTCTTAAGCACGTTACAGCTAATTAACTACTTTTGAAGTGCAGTCACCATTGTGATATAGTAAGTCTCAAGTTTGTTTCCAACAAACATAGAACATAAATGTTGCTTAGCTTGTAATATAAAATACAATAAAGGCAGGCATTTTATATCCAATGCTAGTTTATCCCTACTCCATTTCCAGCTATTTTACATTTTGTTAATAGATTTAGGGTGTGGTCTGTCTCTGGCAATGACTGAAAGAGTTTTAATAGGCTGATAATGCCAGTACGCACAGAAGCAAACTTAATGAAAACTATCTGCATCAATTTAGCATAATATGAGACCCACATATCTCAAGATCCACTGTTATCTGACCTTCTTACAATTTTATGGCATATTATAATTTTGCCATTAGTCGGTAGAGAACCAAATTTTCAGAGTTAATTTGAAGAATCAATTGTCATATCTTCCGTCCAAATAGAACAAAAAAGTCAGTTACCGTCAGAAGTGAATGCAAGTAAAAGCATTCTGGAACTGGTCATCTTTTGAACAATTCTAAAATAACTTTAGATTGATGCAGTGCACACACCAAGTCAGGCATAATTTGAAATAACTACAAGAAGACGTAAAAGGCACGGTAGAAACTCGTTTTGGATTCATCTATAATCGTGCAACACTTGCCAGCTCATGCTGAACCCTACAGTCACGGTGCTCAACAGATGGAATCAGGACAATTGTCTTTCTGCTCTGCACAATTTATGTTTTTCCCCAAACTTTTTGTTTTGTAACACATCACTGGTAGATACAGCTTTTGCACGCTTTTGACTGTCAGGGAGTGAGGTGGGGAAATGCATTTGAAACGGGTGCATTGAAATCTTGACCGTATGGGCAAAACAAGCACTGGACTGAGGGGCACGCGTTGCAAAAAAAAAACTAAGAAACATTATTAACAGGGGAACGTGCACGGGTTTTCTCTCTGGTTAAGCACTTTGCATCTTAGAAGGGTGTATTCCGCTTTAAGGCTGGTGCAGAAGTGCGGGACGGGCAAGAGAAGGCGGGCGGAAAGGGGAGCTCGGGCGAGAACGCGGTGGCTCGGCGGCGGCTGCCATGGTGACCGAGCTGCCGGAAGGAGGTAGCGTGGAGACGGCGTGAGTGATTGACAGGTGGGCTGTCAGCTCGGGGCTGGGGCGCTGATCACTCGTGGTTGCAGGGGGCAGGGGTGGTGGAGCATTTGTAAGGGGCACCTTGCCATTCGACTTTGCCAACTGAGTTTGCGCTCGGGGTTGGGGAGCGCAGTTGGCAGTGCATGTGGTAGGCCCAGAGGACAGCCTCGGGATCGCTTGGAGGATGCATCCGAGGCTGCATGCGTGCGACCCGGGATGGAAGAATTTGCTCTGTTTGAATATTTGCAGAACAACTACAGGGCCTTTTAAAAACAAACGAACATGTCCTTGGTGCAGCATTGACGGATAGAGGCTTATTTGGAGGGAATTGCTTTGAAAAATGTTGCAGGCTTATTTAAATAGAGCGGTGCAGTTGTGAAGTCTACGACCCAAAGTAAGCCTTCCCTACTAACAGTCACGGTCCATAATGCAGTTAAAGTTCCTGTAAAATGCATATTTAGAGATAATTGGTTTCTGATATATTGCACACTAACTGAAATTTAAATCTGAATCAGCACAAATAATAATGTTGCTGGATGATCCAAACAAAATTCACCAGTACTGCTGGCTAGTGAATGTTGGCAAAGAAAATGCCTAAAACCTTTTCAAGAAGGGATGAATTCTTATGGGAAATTGTAATCTGGCCTGCCATCCTTACAAAATATGCTAGAAAAGTTTTAAAAATGCATATTCTGGAAATCTGAAATAAAAAAAAACAAAAGGCTGCAAGCACTCAGCAGGTCAGACAGCATCTATGGAGGACTAAATGGAGTTAATGTTTCAGGTCAGAGACCTTTCATCAGAACTGATAAAGGGTCGCCAATCTGAAATGTTAATTCAGTTTCTCTTTCCTGATAGAGGTTTATTTGGAGGGAATTGCTTTGTAAAGATTTGCAGGCTTATCTAAATCGAACACTCCAGCTGTGAAATCTATGACTAGTGTTTTTATTTTTGCAAAAGTCATTCATTTCTTGGCATTTTTAAAAATATATCTTGCATTCAATAGTACTATAGATGAGAGTTAAGAACATGAATTTTGACCTGGTTTATATTATGTAATTTGCATATTAGCAGTTTCAGCAATGGTCAGGTATTTTTAGTATGATTTAAAAATATTTTTAGAATCCTTTGAGGGACAAACTAATTCCAAGAGGGAAACGAGGACTTTTTTTGACTGAGGTGGGGGAATGTCATGACAAATAGCCTCCAGGTGTTAAGAGTCATTGTGTCACAAGTACACCAGACCACTGGAGAAATACCATACTACTTTTTCTCTATTTTACGAGTAATATATCTTTTTTAAATGCTGCAACCTGTTACTGTTGCCAAAGGATATACTGATATTTTGTGTAGTTCCTGTAAGGAAGTGACCTCTGGGCGACTGATAGTTTCAAAAATGAAAAGTACAGTACTAGAAGTCCTTTGCTGAACTGTAAGCATTGTGCATGATATTTCAATTGCAACAACTTTCTTGGAACAAAGTGTTTTCAACACTTTTTCTTCTTTATTTACATTTCATATTTTTTGCTTCTGTGTATTGGCATTAGTTTGTTCTTTTAAAAGGAACCAGTGTTAGGGGTAGCTTTTTTTTACATATCCTGATCAGGTTTTTCTGTCTTGTCAAATTGCATGATTAGAGTCCATAGGTTTGTTTATTATGTCAATGATATTTGTTGTATTTTCATTGGATAGAAAGTGCTTTGGAAAATCCCAAGATCATGAAGGAAAAACTTGTATTAATATATCATTTTTCATGATCTTGGGGAATGTTCTGATTTTTTTTATTAGAATCCCTTCCTAAATTAAACAAAATTAAATTGTTTTCAGCAAATGTGAAGGATATGCTGAGCCTTATGACTGACTAATCATCTGTTTCTTTTAACCCCAGTATAACACTGGGCATTGTTTGGCAGTAGGAACCTTTTGACCTCTAAAATTTCCAGCTTAGGCTCATATACATGTTTATCATTCTTTACTATTAGGTTACAAAATTTATAATTGCAGTGAATGGCCAGTATTTGTCTGAATTGCATGGTAGTGAAGTTAGAGTTGGTGCTATTGTTTGAACTAATACTAAGAAATCCATATGGGAGATTCATGCTTTATTATAGTATATAAAGATGCATATAATGACATAGAACAGGCAATAAAATAAAAGCAAAGCCTATTAAGGAATTATAGAGCAAATATGAGTACCTATTTGCCTCAACTTTTCTTGTTTTATGTTTGCTTTATAACTTTAGCCAAGTATTTAATTATTTTAAAGCTCATTGTTAAAATTATCACTTAGGTTGAGGGAGCATACAGGATCTTATAGCTGGAGAGGAACAATATAAATTCTAAGGTGTTTATGTTGATCCTGTATAAAACATTGATTCCATCATATTTAGAAAGTGCATTGATTTCCAGTCATTGCACAAATGGAAAATGTGAAAAAAGTGCAGAAGAGAAGTAGTCGAATAGTCCCGGGCCTTGGAATTTATTAACGCCTACAGAGTCATGTGAGTTGGCCCTCGCTTGGCTTCCCAATTACCACCTAGGTTCTGACCAGCCCCATGCAAGTTCAGTGGTGCCTGAAGTCCGAAGGGTGAATCACTTTTACACAAGGAAATGCCATTCCTTTGCAAGTGGTGCTGGTGCAGACTACACCAGGCGAAAACGTTTTAACTTTAGGATCAGGTCCGGAGGCAGGTCCAGATGTTTTGGGGGAAGAGAGGTTGGGAAGGGAAGGGAGAGTCATGAATCAGAAGGATCATTTGGGACATGCATCAGACACTGATGAGGGGAGAGTTGGGGCTGACAAACCATGGAGCTTGGGGATGGTTTTGTCAAAGACCTGTGAGAAGATTGGGTCTGGTGATTGGTAGATGTGCCTGGTTCATGGGGGAGTTTGGGAGTTGGCAACTTAGTGTGAGCAAGAGGACAGCAGGTACATAAACATAAAAGGGATCAAGATAAGTTAGTTTGCAGTTCAGCTAAACCAGATCCCAGTGCTATATTAAGATTTGCTCAAAGAGGCTTCCTTTATATTGCACAGCTGCGATGCAAGCAGCACTATTGAAACCGGGTTGGGCTAAAAGTGTCCATTCTGATGTGGTTTGGATCAACATGCTTTGATACTGTTTTTCCAGGCAATGAGTGTTGCACTGGCAATGATATTATACACGAGTCTGTCACCAAAAGCAGCTGAGTTGCTTAAACATGGTTCAGATCAGGAAGTATCCAGCTGAAATTCCACAGTTGGAAAAGGGAACACTACAGAAACAAATTTCGAGGCAGAAGCACTTTAGTTAAGAACTTCCAGTGTGTAGGATAGAAATTTGGAGACTCCTGGCATTGGCAGTAGGAAGAGAGGCTGCACAGATGGTGAGAGACTGAGAACTGTTGGATGCAGGACATAATAGAAAAATTGTCACATTTATACAGCACATTTCATAATCTGTGGACTTCCCAAAGCTCTTTACAGCCATGTGTGTTTCAGGAGTGTATTCATGGTTATAATGAAGTAAATGCATCAACCAATAAGCACACAGCAAGCTCTCAGAAAATGTGTGGTAATAATGCCCAGATAATCAGTTTTACTTGTGATGATTGCTAAATATTAGCCAGGACTGTAGAGAAAACTCCATTTCTTCTTTGAAGTAGTACTACTGGATTCTCTGCATCTACCTGAGAGGGCAGATTGGGTCTCTGTTTAACATTTCGTTCAAAACATGAAGTCTCTGCCAGTATTTTATCAGCACTACAATGAAGTGTTGGTCTAGAATAGGTGCTCAGCCATCTGGAGTGGGACTTGAACCCATTCACTGGAGGTGAGTGTGCTATTGCACAGCCATGAACATCAAAAGCTGAATGAGGATTAGTGTTAGAATAGCTCAAGGAAAGATTTGAAGAAGTAGTTTTGAATTTCACTGGGACTAATTTTAAATTAACTTGCCAGGCAGGAATTGGCAGGATCTGATTGGTTGCCAAAGTTGATTTTACTCTCTATTGAACTCAACAAAATGTTAATTCAACAAGGGTGTAAATTTGGCTGCAGTTTTGATCCCATCAGTTGCTCACTGTCTGGGTCAGGCTAATATTATAACAATTGTGTAGTAGGGAAGGGGGGAGGCGGAGGCAGTGAATGAGTAAGTGAAGACAGATTTAGCAAGTGCGTGAGACAAGGTTTGGGCATCAGAGTATTGAGCAGGTGGAGAAAGGGCAGGGGAGGGGCTGTGAGGGAGAACCTTGCAGAAGTCATGCATACACAAGAAGTATAATGATGGTGCCAGTGATAGGTTGAGGTGGAAGAGCAGTAGCAGCCAACACTGTGTAGGAGGAAGAAAGCTTTCCTGATGATGGATAGGATTTGAAGTTAAAATGTTACCTCTAGGCTGAACAGCTCACTAAGGTTTCATATAATCTTGGCCAGCCTGCGTGGGCAGCCGAGAATGGGAATGGAGTCACAGGTCAGGGAGCAGAAGTGATGGTGTTTATCAATGCAGGAAAATATGAGCTGTGCTGAAATTTATGCTGCAACAAAGATCATATTTTATGTTTTGCATATGGCTCGTTGTCTCAAATTCATCGAAGACATCTTTATAATTAGAGCATTTGTCTCTGAATGCTCAGGCGCTGTAGCATTTATATCTTTTACTAATATTTAAATGTTACTGAGCCTCTCCCTATACTCATTACAATATTTTTAGGAACAAAGCTTTTATATGCTCTAATGAGTTATATGCTTTAATAAATGTCCCATAGTTTATTGCAAAAATGTAACCTTTAAAACCATAGGAGAACAGGTCTGGTGGTGCTCCTATGGCTAATAGTCTTATAATCATGAGGGTGGGGTACATTTCACATCCAATTAATAATATTAAAAAACAGCATTGAATGTTTGAAAGTAAGAAGGTAAGTTCAAACAGAATACAGATTGTGTGCCATCCAAGAAACATTTTTTTTTGCAAATCTGAATAAATTGGTGCCATTAAGAAAGGTTATACAAGAGCTCATTTCTCTTTCTTTGGGGTGTGCATTTCCTCTGAACATTTTTGTTTGAAGAGCCAACATAATTAAAATTTCAATATTCTTGTCAGACTTCGATGTGATGCCCCACCTCTGCAGTTGAATAGCCTGGCTGGCTGCTTCCTGCTTGGAAGGAGAGCCACTTGAGAGAACTGTTGAGTCTTGGAGCTGACACCTCTGCTACATGAAAAGCCATTGCCTTGTAGAAAGGAAGAAAACAGTTAAAAGTTATTTGGAAACAGTTTTACTTTTGAAGTGTAGGGACATAAGAAATAGATGCAGGGGTAGATCATATGGGCCACCACTCAAGGAGATCCTGTCTGACCAGACCACTGGATTCAATTCCACTTTTCTCCTCATTATTCTTGATTCCCATACAGTGTAAAAATCTGTTTTAGTTTCCAACATACATAAAGGGGTCAATGGTTCTGCTCACCACTTCCCAATAGTACGTGCTGCTCTGCCACCTTCTCAACTGTCCTGTTCTCTTGGCCAGCATTGGGTCCAGATGAAATGATGGCTTCAATGTGCTCTGCTTGGCATACACCATAGCACAAACACTTGAAGCAACTGTTTACCTGGGGATTGTTGCTGTTGAAAGAAGCCAAGAAGAGCACCAAATACCTGGCTTTACGACATCTCTGCCTGCCTCAGTTTCTGAGGAGGCTGAGTAAATGGGGCTGGTGTTTATGAAGCCCTGGATCCAATTCCACTCACCAACTTTTTACTCAGTTTCAACTCGCTTCCTCAGGCCTTCCTTTGTTTGGGGAAATGGTCGTGAATCTTTGCGGCAATTGAGGGTGATTGGCAGAAGTTGTGTGTGAGAGAGAACTCTCTGAGAAATGGATGTCTAGTGAGAGAAAAACAGCTAGCAGAAGTTGGAAATGATTTAAACCTTTGTGAACTCAGCCACAATTGAATTTTAAATGCTTCCCAGCTATTTTGTGTTGTTTGTGACCCAGGTACACTGATGCACAGTTGAAGCAGAAACAGGGAGCATTATACCGTTACTTTATAAAGCAGTGTTGCACCAGACAGTTCTTCCCTGAGCATAGCCTGGAAATGCAGGCTGTGCTATAGCTTCTGGACTTCATCCAAAGTTCCACGCAGCCTCACTGGCATTTAGGGCCAGATTAGGCCAATCTCAAAGTAGCATGGCTGCCCAATGCCTCAGTTCTCCAGAAAACACTGTCTTTACCTCTCGCTGTCTTGGTGAAGCAGCCAGCATAATCAAAGACCCCACCCACCCAGGTCATTCTCTCTTCTCTCCTCTTCCATCGGGTAGAAGATACAGGAGGCTGAAGGCACATACCACCAAACTTAAGGACAGCTTCTACCCCATTGTGGTAAGACTATTGAACGGTTCCCTTATATGACCTCATGATCTACCCTGTTGTGGCCTTGCACCTTATTGCACTGCACTTTCTCTGTAGCTGTGACACTTTACTCTGTACTGTTATTGTTTTTACCTGTACTACATAAATGCACTTTGTACTAACCCAATGTAACTGCACTGTGTAATGAATTGACCTGTATGATCGGTATGCAAGACAAGTTTTTCACTGTACCTCGGTACAAGTGACAATAATAAACCAATACCTTACCGGGAGAGGAACTTCCTCCTCATTCCTATTCTTATCTTGAGTCTCTGCCCCCTGGTTCTAGACTTGCTCACTAGAAGTAGCACATGTTGAGATCTTTCCTGTCAAGTCTCCTTGGAATTTTAGATGTTTCAGTTCTTCAAAAGTCCAGTGAGTATCGGCCCAGTCTGTTTAATCTTTCCTCTTAGGACAACCCCATCAACTAAAGAATTAGACAGGTGAACAATGTCTCCACTACAGGTAAGTCCTTCCTTAAATAAAAACACTAAATTGTTGCAAAACAAAATCTATTAGAGGAACCCAGTGGGTCAGGCAACATCTCTGCAGGCAAAGAGAGAGTCAACTTTTTGGGTCAAGACCCTGCATCAGTGCATCAGGACTGAGAGGAGATAGCAGTATATAGAAGTGAGAGGGAGGGGTGAGCAGGGGGTGGAAGGTGATAGGTGAGAGCAATAGGAATCACAGAGGTGAAGCTGTGAGAGAGGGAATCAGGATTCCCATTGAAGAGAGGAGGAAAACCTCTTCAAAGTACTTTGAAGAGACTTTGCAATGGAGTTGTGAAATGGAGACATGAGACTGCAGATACTGGAATCTGAAGCAAAAAAACAAACTGCTGGAGGAACTCAGCAGGTCAAGCAGCATCTGTGGAACAAATTGTACGCGGTACTCAAGGTACAGCCTTGCTAAAGTTCCGTACAATTGCAGCAAGACTTCAAAACTCTTGTATTTCAACCCTCCAGTAATTGCTAACTTTCCATTTGTCCTTTTAATTCTGCCCTAGCCTAGGAGAAACACCATCCCTGCATCTATCCTGTCAAGTCCTGAAAGAAATTAGTACATTTCAGTGAGACCATTAGTTATTTTTCTAATCTAAACATAACATTTGACTTCATAATGGCTTGCTCTACCTGCCTGTTAACTTTTAAGTGTTTCATGTTCAAGGACACCCAGGTCACTCTGAACACCAAAATTTGATAGTTTCACACCACTTAAATAATATTTTGCTATTCTATTCTCCTAACCAGGATGGTTGGCCTCACATTCCCCATCCTCTTCCATCTTTTTGCCCTCTCATTCAATCTCCTTCTTGCAGATTCTACGTATGCTCCTCATAACTTACTTTCCTACCTGCTTTTATGTTGTCAAAAAAAAACTTGGATAAATTACACTGGATCTCTTCATCCAAATCATTAATACATATTCCAAATAGATGAGGCTTCATTGCTAATTCTTGAGGCACCCCACAAGTTACAGCTCACTAACTTGAAAATGGACCATGCATCCTGACATTTATTTTCTGTTTGTTAAACAATCCTCTCTCCGTGCTAATATATTACCCTCAATCCCATGTGTCTTTGTTAGTAATTTCTGAAGAGATCAAGTTATTTTTTAATGTAATTATCAGAAGACTGGTTTGATTTTTCTTCATCTATATGGTTGTATGAATAGTTGTAGAACTGCAATTGGAATACAAAAGCCTTTTTACAAGAAGCGCATTAGCATTACATCCCATGATTTCACTTCATTTGGGGTTTGGTATTTGCCTGTCACAGGGTGTTGTCACCAATTTCTGGCATTCAAATAGAGAATGACTGTGTTGAAGCATTTCGTTTTCTGGCTGAATTGGGATTGTGAAACAGTTAACATTTGGATTCAGAAACATGTACTATTAACTTTTTTTTTGCATTAAGCTCTTTTTGCACAGTGTTCTTCTCTCTTCACTATCTTGTCTCATTTATATTTTGTGTGTTGTCTGTACCTACGTGCCTGTGATACTGCTGCAAACAAGTTTTTCATTGTATCTGTACCTCACCGTACCTGTGCACGTGACAATAAACTCATCTTGACTTTAAAGTTTTAAAATTTGTGAATACTAAAGAACCAAACCAACAAAGTATTTCACCTTTACATATTATAAGTTTCTGGCACTGCTAATTCATTCCTTGTTTTCATTGCAATTGAACCTGATGTGCACTCATTACAGATGCAATTTGAGTTTGTATTTCTGATTTTTTTTCCCCCAGTTATTCATGATAAAACTAAATGAATAATTTAGCAGAGTTCATGAATAAAATCTTTACAGTATCCACAGGAAGCTTCCTTGATAGTCTAGCAGATATATTTGTAGATTGATTTCCCCTTGACAGTAAGTAAGAAAGTTGGGAATTATGGGGGAAACTCTAAACTGGCTGAAGTCATACCTAGTTCAAAGAAAGGTTATTGTTGTTGAAGGTCCCAGTACATTATGGGAGCAATTCCTGATGGCATTGTCTCAGCCCAAGCAGCCTCATCAATGATCAGCTCTCCATCAAAAGGTTAGAAGTGGGAATGTTTGCTGAACAGCTTCTAGTTCAATTTGCATATATAATAAACTGTGCAGATGACCTGCACAACCTTAGGTGTGGGCTGACAAATAACAAGTTACATTCATTCCACATAATTGCTAGTCAATGACCACCTCCAACAAGAGAGACTGACCATGTTGCTTTGTCATTTTCATCAGCAAATACCCCATCATTAACATCCTGTGGAGACCATTGACCAGAAACTTAACATAAAAGAGCAGGTCAGAGGCTAGATGTCCTGCAGCAAGTTTGCCAACTTCTGACCCCAAAATGTCTCCACCATTGCCATGATACACATCAGGACTGTGATGGAATACTCTCCACTTGTTTAGAGAATGCAGTTCCAACAACACTTAAGAAGCCCATCACTGATTTGGACAGAGCTCCGGTTTCCTCCCATGCTCCAAACACATGCAGGTTGGTAGGCTGCTGTGAATTGCTCTGAGTGTGTGTGTGGGTTGTCAATCTGGGAGGAGTTGGTGGAAATGTGAAGGGAATAAAAAATGGGATTAATGTAGGATTAGTGTTAAACCGGTGGTTAATGGTCAGTGCAGACTCTAATGGGCTGAAAGGCCTGGTTCTGTGCTGTCTCTCTCTATAAAACCAAGGACAAGAGCGTCAGCTCCTTGGACCATAGAGATACATTGCCATTTCTTCATTCTTGCTAGATACAACCCTGGACTTCTCAAATGGCACCATTGTAGTATTTTAACCATAAGGCTTGCAGCAGTTCAAAAGAGCAGATCAATACCATATTTTCAAGGGTAGCTAAAGATGGGCAATATACGCTGACTCTACCAGCATTGTGTACAAATCTTGAAGCCAAAACCAATGTTCAACGGGAAACGTTTTAAGAACCGGAAGTCCAAATGTCCTGGCCATATTGCTTCACTTTGCACTATCAAAATCTAATTAGGCATATTCATCTCATTGTTACTCATGGAATGGTGAGCTTAATGACAGCATTTGCCTACAATAATCAAATTACAACCACAGCACTTCAAAACTACTTTCCATATTAGCTGGAAGAGGAGTCTTTGAGAGGTTAATTACGGGAGTATATGAATAGATATTTACCACTTATATGATGAAACTTAGTTTCATTCCTGCTCAGTTCTAAATTAACAGATAACTTGAGAGAGGCAGAAGGGACCTGACTTTGTGAGTCCTTCAGGGAGGGAGAGGGGGAAATCAGTCACTTTTGTTCATTGTTTCTTTATTCAATGCATTTGTGTGCAATTGGCCTTGGAGTAACCCCTACGTGATCAATCCACACGAATGTTTAAAGTATGAAATTGCACCTGATGAAGAATAGAAGGGTGATGTACCTAAGCAGAATGTTTTTATTTTCTTTGGGATCAAGGATGACTTGCTTCTGAGGTGACTGATGAGGCCATTGGAGGCTGTTGAGGTAGGAGGTATTGAATGGGTTGGTAGCTTACAAGGTGATATGCTACTTCTGCCATTTTAAGCAGGACTTTTATGTACCTCTGATGCATGGTGTTGAGGTTCTTAATGCCATCCTGAATGCTCCTTCTCTATTTTGAGCAGTAATAGGCCAGGGATTCTCAGGAGTCGGTGGGATTTTGTATTTTTTTTCATGGTGGCTTTGTGCGCATCTGGGAAGTTAGCTCATAGAACCAACTAAGTGTACTTAGGACCTTCATGCTGGGAATGTTGACCTTGGAGAGAATGCTGATGTTGGTTTTGCATATCTCTCCAGTAAACTTGGAGAATTTTGCAGAAACGTGTTGGTAGTGTCTCTCCGGTCCTATCAGGTGCCTGTTGTAGGTGGTCCAGGTATCAGAAGCATATTGGAAGGCAGGAATCATGACTGCCTGTAGACCATGAGTTTTATGTCAACTGAGGTCTTGATTTTTAAACCCTCTTCCTCAATTGACCAAACGCTGTGCTGGTGCATTGAAATTGATGCAGAATTTCATCATTGATGTCTGGATTCGTCCAAGGATATTGAAAGGCCTGGATAGGGTGGACATGGAGAGGATGTTTCCAGTAGTGGTAGAGTCTAGAACCAGAGGGCACAGCCTCAGAATAGAAGGACAAACCTTTATAACAGAGGTAAGGAGGAATTTCTTTAGCCAGAGGGTGGTGAATCTGTAAAATTCATTGCCACAGACGGCTGTGGAGGCCAAGTCATTGGGTATATTTAAAGCAGAGGTTGATAGTTTCTTGATTAGTAAGGGTGTCAAAGGTTACAGGGAGAAGGCAGGAGAATGGGGTTGAGAGGGAAAAATAAATGGCATGGCAGACTCAATGGGCCGAATGGCCTAATTCTGCTCCTATGTCCTATGATCCTATGATAAGAGATATGGGCAATGTTTTCCAGGACATTAACATGAATGTTTATTGTCAGAGTAAACAGTGGACACCGGTTGGTAGGAAACTTTGTTTTATAAAAGTTGAGTATAAAGCGTTTCAGTGAATGAACCTCTGATGGCTTGGAACTTGGCCTCTGAGTGCGTGTATAGGCAAGCATTGTCTGCAGCTCAACTACTGAGAATGGGACGTCATTACTGCAAGTTGATAGTTTCCTATATGTTTTGAAGATCAACTCCATTTCCTTTTGACATTTAACAACTTCAGATTTAGTGGAAAAACATTGGCTGGGAAGGATAATGAAAAGGAAAGTCAAGAGTAAAATATTGTTGTCATCTTGTGCCTTTTTTATCATTAAACTGAACAAGATATTTGCGCTGAGCTAATGAAGCTTTGCATTTTCTTTCTGTACAGCACTGATGTAATTAAGTTTGGTTTTGTTTTACACTTGCAGCTTGTTTAATTTTCCATTTTCAAGCCAGAATGTATTGATGACATTGAGCTTTTCTGTATCATTATGAGGGCAATGTATAGTATTTCTTGGCAATGTATACAGCAAACATACTGATGAAATCACCTCGTATTACCACATTGACAGTAATTGTAATTGTTGCCAGGATGCACATGGCCTCCAATAGAAGTACGTTTAAACTTGGGAATGATGTTAAAGTAATGTGGTGCAAAATGTGGATTAATCATAGAGCAATTGACTGTGAAAAATGCTGACATCAGTTTAGAGTTGGCAGGGTATCTGAATTTGGTACTGGCTTGACTTTGCTGCTTAGAGAGAAAAATGAGTAAATAATTTTAAAATATTTGTTGTGATTTTTTTCCCACCAAATAGTTTGCATCCTGTTTCAGAATTGTTTACGTTGGCTGTTCCAATTTTTTGATATTTAGAACGCATAGCAGTGTTTGCTAAAAATGCCCATGCCACCATTGTTGATTATTGCAGGAAATTCATGCTGCCTCTGGTGCAGCAAGAGCACATTTTTGACCTCTTCATTAAAAGTGGCAGCATTTGTGGCGCTGGTAGTTCCTTGTGATTGTCAATACATTTTTGATTTAGTCATACTGACTAGCCTTGTGAATTTTCACATGAGCTTCCTTACCTTGTCTCTTCCTAACTATTCTTTCCCACAGCTTTTGGGAAGATAATAGCAGGCAATAATTAGCTTACAATTTATAGAAAGTGATTTGATGATAAATATTTTAATGTTGTGTTCAAAGTAAGTCAGGAATGAATGAGGAAAACATGTACAGGTATATCATTTCCAGATTATATATGATGAGTAAAGTAACATTGTAATCTGCACTCAGTGCACAGATCAATCCTTTTAACTCCTTGTTTTCAATTCAGAACAGAATTTTCTGACAGATGTGTAATTTTACTATGGAAGGTACAAAATTACAAAGCAATAACCTGCACAAATAGATAAATTTATGAATTTAAAGAGAGAAAGAAATGCTGTCTTGGTCTGCAGTAGCATGAATTTCCTGCAATGATCAACATGGTGACACTACCATGTTGATCACGTGCAGTTTATCATAATTAAAGTTGTCAACTACCTGAGATTATATTTCAGCCAGCAGCAAACTCAACTATATTTTATTTTCATATTCATAAAGTTGTGCTATCAACTGTTATCTTCACTCTGAGCTTTTGTCTTTTAGTGATTTGTGAGAGTATCATCATTAATGTTACTGAGGTTTGCTCGTGTGTTTACTTCCTAAGCTAAAAAGGGAATTTTGGAGAAAAAAATAAAATGTGTGGTTTGTCAGATGATAGGAAATGATTGCTTTAAAAGAAACAACAATGGATCGTGTTTACCAGGACAGACAGAATCCTGCATATTATGTGGGGGATAATGGAAACTTCTAAATTACAGGGTTTTTAATCGAGTCAAGTAGTTGAGATGATATCAGCAAGCTGGAACAAAGCTTGAGTGATTTACGGACGTCATTTGATCACATCACTTGGATTATTGCCCTGAATGTATTTATCGTTTAATTCTACTCTTGTCCATTCTTTTCCTGAAGGTGCCGACTGTTGCTGGGTGTAATTGCAGGGGACAATATTACCCTTTCTATTCCTTGGCCACATATCATTACTCGTGCAGAAAATGAGTGTCCATCAGTTATTCCTCGATAGAAGGATCGTGGTAGATCCTAATATAAATATTCACCAACTGTTTACAATTGTGAAATGCCAGCAGTGCTCATCTCATAGTGAACAGAGTTGGAAACATGGCTAACTATTTCTTTCTTGCGTCCCTAGTCAAGGAGTGCTGTGATTTGTGACACCTCCATTGCTATCCCAGTAGAGTGCTTAGTACAGAGTGAGTTACAGCCATAGACTAGGGCAATCTCATAAATTTGGGGCATTACGTAAGTATGGTTTTCAACCCACTGCACTGACTAAAAAAAGATAATCTGGGTTGGCTGTATGATTCCATTCCACACAGGCGGTGTATTTTACCAATTGACTTGTGGGAGGAAGCTTAGTAATTTCTACAAATAGTAAAATGTAATGTATGAGTTGGACCATTGCAGAGGTTTTTGTGAGAATGAAAGTGATTGCTTCAGCATTCAGTTATAGAAGTCTTAAGTGTGACATTTAAACTGATTTCTTTAGTAGTGGTGATTTTTTTTTCTTTGCTTACCACTGGAATGTACACCATTTGATGTGAAGAATTACTTGTACCTGTCCTCTTCCAGCCGTATATTATGACTCTGGTGGGACATCACTGTGGATTGAATCTTCACCGTAGTTGATGTTGGTTTTGTTTTTTAGCATGCAGTAATGTATATGCTTGTAAACAGCAAGAAAGGAGTGAAGTTCAGATGCATTCATTAGTATATGTATTTTTTTTATATTTTTGAAACGTCGGTGTTGCTGATATAACCAGCATTTGTTGCCCATCACTAATTGCCCTAGAGGAGGTGATGGTAAGCCACGTTCTTAAATTGCTGCCATGCTTCTGTTGAAGATCTTCCCATTATGCTCTTAAGTAGGGAGTCACAGGAATTAGACCCTGTGATGAAGAAGGAATGACAACATGGTGTGCAACTTGGAGGGGAACAGGAGGTTAGTGGTGTTAACACGTGACTTCTAACCTTGTCCTTTTTGGTGTTAAAGGTTGCGGGTTTATGAGGTGCTGTTATTGCAGCTTAGGCAAGTAACTCCAATGTATTTTGTAGATGATAGATATTGCAGCTACAGTGGACTGGTGGTGGAGGGAATGAATGTTTTGGTGGTAGATGGAGTGCCAATCACATGAGCTGCTTTGTCCTGGATGGTGTCGAGCTTCTGGTGTCATATTGGACCTACAGTCATCCAAGCAAATGGAGGTTAAGCCTCCTTATTGATGTTGGAAAGACTTTGGGGAGTCAGGAGGTGAGTCACTTGCCATAGGATACTCAGCCTCTGGCCTGCTCTTCTATCGCAATATTTATGTGTCTGTTCCTGTTGAGTTTCTGGTCAATGGTGATCCAGAATGTTGATGGTGGAAGACTCAACAAAGGCAGTGCTATTGAACATCAAGAGAAGGTGGTTTGGTTATGCCTTTGTTTAAAATTATCATTGTCTGGAACTTTTGTGATGGGAAAGTTGCTTGAATGTTGATAAGCAGCCCGTGCCTGAGTGTTGTCAAGGTCATTTGTTGAGGAGTTGTGGATGTGGTTGAACATTGTGGAATCATCAGCAAACATCTCCATTTTACACATTTTGATAGAAAGCATGTCATTGGTGAAGCAGCGGATTGTAGTTGGGTCTGATAAATTCCTGCAGGAAAATGCTGGACTCAGGATTATTGACTTCCAACCACTTCAATCATCATCTGTTCATGAGGTACAACTGTAACAAACTAGATGCAGGAAAGTTGCTAGCTACTGATGGAGGAGAAGGCCAAAACCAGAGTTTGTAGCTTAAGGACAAAGGGTAGGCTATTTAAGACTGAGATGCGGAGAAATTTCTTCACCCAAAGAGGGGTGAACCTGTGGAATTCTCTATCACGGCAGGGAGTTGGGGATACATCGTTAAATATATTCAAGGAGTTGGATTTTGTGCTCATGGCTAAAGAGACTTGGGTATATAGGGAGAAAGGAGGAACAGATTGCTGAATTTGGATGATCAGCCACTTCTCATATTTTGGGAGCCACGTCTCAGCGAAGAGAGATATCAGTGATGAAATTTGCCATTGCCATCAATGTACCTGAACAATGAGGAAAAGGATGTTTGAAGATCAAGTCCTCAGACCTGGCACGACGCCTGCTGAGAGGTTGGAGGAGCTGATGGATTGGATCACAGCATACAGATCCAAAGTGGCTTAAAAAAAAGGACATTGATTAAGAGACAAAAAAGCACAGGGTTTGGGATTAAAAAGCATAGAAGTTGTGTTAGACTTGTTTAGAACCCTTTTTCTGCCCTGCCTCTTGTACTCTTCCGATACGTGGACGAAATATTGCAGGCCCTTCAAGGCACAGAAAAGGTGCTATCAACACTGTATTCACAGATTTTTCCAAATTCACTGGAAGAATAAGTGAACCAACTTCAATGCCCTCTCCCAGGCTAATATCCCCAGTTATACTCTGTCAGCTCCATAAGACAGGCCAAGATTGCATACCTAATGCAAAACTCCCAAACAGACATATTATTCTGAGCTCTATCATGGGAAAAGTTACCAGATGGATAGTGGAAAGGATTCAAGGATGTGTTCAACATCCCCAGTGACTCCTGGGAATCACTTGCCCATGACCATTCAAACTGAAGAAGGAGCATTTGGGATGGAATTGTGAACCATGCATGTGGACCATAAACGCAGAGCACAGCATGCCACAATCTAATGCCAGATTCCTCTTGCCCCCTCTGTGGAAGAGTCTGTGGTTCCCACATAGGCCTCATCAGTCACCTCAAAACCCACATCATTTTTTTCTGCTCAAATGTGCCTTAGCTGAGTTGGATCTGCTTCACATTTCTGTGATTTCCATCACCCTCTCAATGGTAGATGAGCTTGCCTTCCTGAGTCCACATTAATCTCCTTCTTAAATGTAAACACTCCAATTAAGTTTATCGGTCATCCTCACACATTTACCATCTTTTGCTGTTGCTGGATTTATTGACATTGCCTGTTGCCCTGAGGTAGTTGGTGGCAGCAGCCCTGTGTGTGAAATGCTACAACTTTTCTAATAGGTAGGGAGCTCCAGGTTTTTGATCTGATGGCAATGGAAGTGATGCTTCTCTGGGTGGAGAAAGTTGGAATTTTATGTCTAAATCAGATAGAGGATCTGATGGACTGGGTCCCAGGATATAGATCCAAAGTGACTTTAAAAAAAAAGATATTGATTAAGACACAAAAAGCACAGGGTTTGGGACTAATAGGCATAGAAGTTGTATTACACTTGTTTAGATCTTTTTTTAGACCACACTTGGAGTATGTTAAAACCATTCTGGTCCCATATTGCAATGCTACAAAAAGAATTAGGATGATACCAGAAGTGACTAGATATATGTGCTGGAATTAATTGAGTAAGCTGGAGCCTTATTTCTGGAAAAGACTCAAAGATAACTTGATAGATTCTTCAAGATTGATAAAGAATTTGATTGGGTGGATATTGTGAAGATGCTTCCACTTGCAAGGAAAATTAGTGCTGTGGACCATGAATACAATGCCATCATCAATCCAGGCTGCTGCTCACACCCCAACACTCCTACCCCTCTGTGTTTCTCACCCCACTGCACTTGGTCTTTGCAGCCCTGTGTGGCCATCCAACCTGACTTCCATGATTCAAGGTGCAGGCACAGATGTCAGATGTGTTGAGCCGCAAGGGGGCATTACTAAAGTTGTCTACTGAACCACCATTCAGAGTTAAGTAGGTTTCAGCCTATTAAATCCAGATAAACACATTGAGAGAAGGACACAGATTGGGGTGCAGGGGAGATGGGAATGAAGAAGGGTGGACAGCAGTTAACTGATGGGCTAAATGGCTTGTTATGGTACACACTGCAGCTATGTTTGTTAATGGATATTAATTTATGGATAAGGTGCTAAAAAGCAGCCTGCTTTGTCCTGGAAGATGTCGACGTTTTCGACTCTTTTTCTGGCTCGTCCATACAGCCAGATGAAGAAATATGTCTATTGCACATCTGACATCATTATAACTAGGGGAAATGATCAACTGAGGAGCCACTTACTGCGGACTACTCAGTGTTTGCGTATTTTAGTTGACACAGTATTTATATGCCTGGTGAATGATGTCTTCCAGGATGTTAGTGAAGGGGAATTGGATAATGGCGTTACTTTTGAATATGGTGGAGATCTGGTCAAAGATGCTGATTGCTGGCCTTTGTCTAATGTGACTGTTGCTTACTAGCCCAGGTCGCTTGTTCTTTGGATCTTGTTGCATGAGGACGTGGATTTCTTAATTATTGGAGGAAGAAGCAGAATACAGTTGGGCTTGAGATTAGTTTGTTTGCTGAGGCCCTCGAGTAGCAATGTTCCAGGGTTCTTAAAGATCTCTAATAATGTTTGTGCCAAAAATAGTGTTGTCTTTTTTCCTGACCTTTATTGACAAGTTCTCTATTCTCTTTGTGATGATCACAGATGGTAGTCTTCAACTACTCAGTTATAAACCTTACCATTCATATACCTACCCTTCTAGGGACCAGCCTCTGACTTTGGAAGGGTCACTGCCTCAAATAGCTTAAAATTGTATTTCCAAGTTTCTGACTGGTAGTTTCCATTGACTGCAATATTCACACAACTGATAGTTGTTGAATTAGTCATTACTATTGTTAACTTTCTTGCCTTCAAAACGTATTGACCCTTAAATCCAAATGGTGTATATTTGCATGTTGATGATTTACTTGTACATTGTCAGATTTGAGTGGAACTAATTGGGCTCCCCTGTAATCAGTTCAGCCTGCCAGCAGTATCAGGATCCTCCTGTTGAGCAAACTGAATCCACAGCCTTGTATTATCACTCTCCATCCTGCCCTCTCCACTCAACCTTCATCTTCTGAGGACTTCCTGGATTTCTTTCATTATCAGCAAGGTTGAGATGTCTGTCCAGCTGCCTCCTCCACTTCCTAATGGGCACCTCCCACTAACCTCCCATCATGCAGCCACTGACATGACTTCCTTTGAAGAGGACACAGAAGGGTGAAGAGTACTTCTGTAAAGTCAAGCCTGAAAACAACACAAACTTTTTGGCATTTCCAGCCTTAATTATTCTCTGCTCCTGAAACAGTTGTTTGTTGGGATTTCAAATTTATTCTTTTGTATGTATGCCCTGTTTTCTTGCTCACTTTGAATTCTCTAGTTACAACCTATTTTTCCCTGCTTTGAAAACAAAGGATAAACACTTGCATTTGAACAGCACCTTATCACATTCTCAAAGCATTTAATTAATAGATACTTTTGAACCATAGTAACTTTTGTGAAGAAGATAGATGCCAGTTTTGTACTGTAAGGTTCCACAAACGGTAAATGAGATGAAAGGAAATCTGATCTGTGATTCGGTGGTTTTGGTTGTGGAAGGAATTTTTGCTTGAATACTGGAAGAACTCCCTGTTCTAAAATGTATGCTTAAATAATGTGTGCAAAGCCTGGTGTAAGATTGAATGCTTATCATACTATCTTGGGATTTATGGGGGATCTGGCGAGAAAATCATAGGAAAACCATTGAGTTGTAGATAGGCAGAGAGTATTTTGAAAATAACATAGTGAAGTTTATCATTACGGAGGATAAGGGTACAAAGTTTTGGTTTTAAGGGGTTGATTTTTAGCCTTTATTGTAAAATGGATGCATGTGGTGGATCTTGAGTATTGCAGCCTCGTTCAAGAACTAGATGAGTAAGAGTTCTAAACATTAAACGCACCGGGGTGGGTGGGGCTGGGGAGTTACTAGGGTTATGTGGCATTAATGGTGTAGCTGATGGGAATGGGTGTTATGGGATACCTAGTTTTTTTTCTGTATGGGGATCCTGGTGAGGAAGATGGTTCCAGAGCGCTTGGTTAATACGGTTGACTTGCAGTCACCAGTACTGAAAAGAAAATGCCAATTTCTAGGCTTATGGGAACTTTAGATGTGGTAATGGGATGTACAATATCTGAGAGGGGAATTTTGGGTTGGGAATAATATTAGCAGTGTCCTTGGATCAGCCAGCAATGGAAGAGTAGGTGTTCGGGTATCTAGGAGTAGTAGAAAGACCTTTGTTCCTGGAGTGAGCTGTAGAAGCAGCAGCAGGGAGGCAGTTGAAACCAACAGCAGCAGTTATTTGAGAACATTTCATTGCTGGAGAGGGCAGTTTCAATTAAGCAAAGGCACCAAGACTGATGTCTGACTTTTACACGTCTTGGGTGGGTGCCACTACAAACCAGCACTTCCTATTAGAGTTGCAAAAGTATGATCAGAGACAAATGTAATGAAAGGAGTACCAGGAATGAGAGCATTCCACTATGTGGAGAGGCTGGATTATTCTGCTTAGAGCTGGGAGGTTGAGGTGGAGATTTTATGAACGTAATTAAAATCTTAATGAAGGTATACATTTATTTAGCACAATCTCAGTCCCTTTCAGAATGTCCAAAAATACTTTATCCCCAGTGTTGTTGTTTTGAAGTGTATTCTAGGAACTGCATCAGTTGATTTGCATAGAGCAGAGCCCCACAAATAGCAATATGATAAAGACCAATTAATCTGCTTTACTGAAATTATATCTTTTTTACATCCAGTTGAGAATGTGAACAGAGTCTTGGTTTACCATTACATTGCAAAAAAATGGTACTCTGAGAGTGGAACGCTCTCTAAAATTGTACCAGAATTGTCTCATACTCCCTTCCCACGGACCAGATAAGATTGGGTCACTTTCACCAAAGCAGATGCAGGCCTTTGCTCTCTCATTAAGAAACTTGCATGGCTACACAAACAACTTTTTTACAGATGATGTTAAAACATACTCTGCATACTATTTGATATAATTGCACATGCTAGGTAATCTGCTTGCTTTATATGCTAATGCGTGGAGCATTCAAGACAAATTTTGGAAGCTGCGCAAAGCACAGTGGCCAGATTGAGTTCAACATCCAGGCTTTAGATTTTCTTTGACACAGTGCACAGAAGTATTATGCCACTCCACCGTATTACAATCTCTTTAAGTTTAAACTTGATAGCCAGGGCAAGAAAAAGGTGTGTAAGAAAGAAATTCTACATACAAGGATTATGGTATATTAGAGATACAGTAAAACTCCAATAATCCAACACCCTCAGGACTTTGGTAGTGCCAAACTGGCAGATTTTCCAAACTGTTGGATGTTACTTAAATTATTACCCAACACTCTTTTAATTTACTTTTATTAAATATTATGCAGTAGTATAATACATTTTTGCATTGAACCTGGTAAGTTTAAAAGAAACGGGGTCCCAGTGTGCTCAAAGGGAACATGGAAAGTAGCACCTGGTGAGTTTAAAGGGAGTGAGGGAAATAGGCCATCGAAGAATTTAAAGGGAACATCTGAAATGGGCTCCTGGTGAGTTTAAAGGGAGTTTAAGGCCCCAATGTGTTAAAAAAGAGAGTAGGAAATGGGGGCCCCAGTGTGTGTAAAGGGACCCCGGGAAACAGAATCCAGTGAGCTGGAAGCCGAACCGTGGGAAAGCAGATTATCTGAATTTTACTCTAATGAAGTGATTGGAGTTTATAGAGATGAGTTTTTGCAGTGTAAGATACAGGAGATTGATTTCATCACTATACTCTTAATACAGTTCTATTATGCTTTTCCTTACCTAGTTCATGATAAATATTTAATTTTATTATATAATATATATTTCCTTATCTAGTTCCTAAGTACCTAGAAACATAGAGTCAGAGTGTCTATTGAAAATTTGAGTGTATAACTGTTAATATTTGAGAATTATATGTGGTAAGAATTCTAAAGTATAAGAAAAGGATTTGCAAATCCTATTTAAACACATGGTATCGTATTCATTTTTCAGAGTGAGATGTATTAGTCACCCCTTTTAAATCAATATGGTTTAAATCCTGACATGTCTGAAGTTTTCAAAATGCAGAATGTGTTATTATAGAGTTTTCCTACTTGAAGTGCTGGCTAATGGAAGAGAAAGTGAAAGTAAAGGACCTACTGTACAGACAATTTCCCCATTACAGTAACTGTGCTCTAGGTTAACCACTAGGCTACAAAATAAAGTGTGTTATTTATGGCTCCCTAAAAGCTTTTGAATCATTAGTGTTAGGCAATGTTCCCCAAAAATCATAAGGTAAATTAGTCATTTTGCTAAATAATTATTATCAAGTACAGGTTCCTTGCACTTCATTGCAACTTGCCCTTCACTATAACACTGCTTTCTTATGGCTCCCGAAGGAAACATTATGACAAATAATTACTGTATTAGTATTCAGGAAATAAACTGAAACATTCCAGTGGTGCTGTGTTTTCAGATGTAGTGAAAAATGATACTATGTGGTAGTTAGTTCTTTTTGTTTCTTTTCACTAAATTCACTGTGTTATCTTTGAAGTAAACCTTGATGGTTGGAGAAGTTGTTTCCTAGAGCATAAGGTTATTTAGTGAAATGGAAACACGAGACACTGCGGATGCTGGAATCTGGAGCAACAAACAAGATGTTGGAGGAATTCTGCAGGACAGTCAGCGTCCGTGAGGGGGGGAGGGGGGAATAGGCAGCTGACATTTTGGGTCAAGACCCTTCATCTGGACTCGAGAGCCTGAACTTGAAACGTCGACTATCAATTTCCTCCACAGATGCTGCTTGCCTCACTGATTTCTTCCAGCATCTTGTTTGTTATTTAGTGGAAGCTTGGTGAGACTTTATTAACAGTTAACAGTATTACCAACTAAGCAGATGGGGTGGAAATACCTGATTGTATGAAATCACAAGAAATGTGCCCATAGTAATATTTTGTCTCCTGGAACAGCGGAAGATAGGAGGAAGGGCGTATCATTTTGATGGCTTGAATGACGAGCATGGTATCAGTAGAAACATATCAGTATGGAATGATAGGTGGGAAAAAGATTGCATTGCCAAATCTGTATGAAGCAAGAAGGTGATAAGTGTTTGCTTAATTCAGGGAAGAGAATGGAAAGGAATTGAAGATTAACAAATTCAAATTTGAGGCTAGGGTAGGGTGACCATACATCCGTATTTCATTAGGACAGCCCAGACCCATGAAGGTCTCATTCATGGTGCTAGGATAAATGACCTGGGGAATGCATTTCATCCGGAGACCCTTTTGTCCCAAAATCTCTTGACTTCAAAAGAAAGTATGGAGTTTCCAAAAACAGATCCACCTTTGGGGAACATGTGTCCTGGAGCCAACTATGTCAGCCGAGGTGAGTCCCTGCAAGTCCACAGGGTGTTTTGCGACCTAATGCTTGGGGCTAAGATGAGCCCAGCTCCCATTTGATAGCTGGGCAAGCCGCTACTTCCCCTAGCTAGCAAAATTATCGAAATAAAGAATGTTTCTGGCATTCAAAGAATAGTTTTTCTAAACAAAAACATGCAGGCAGTCAAAGAAATTAATAACCTATTAAAAATTTTAAATATTAGGAAAAATCTACCCTTTTAAACATATTTAAATGAGATAAAAATGTGAACTAATTATTGCTTACCCTGTTCTCCTCCATCAAAATCAATGGAAAATCTGTTTTCCAACTCCATTACTGATTGTAAATTCTAGGGAGCTGCCACATGTTTTGTCTCTTTTTCAAGACTACCTGAGCAAGCCAATGTCAGAACTGAGTTGGAGAAACAATCCTGTATAGCTGACTGCAACTCAAGTACTTCTATATTCAAGAACACGTGGAAAGGAGTGCAGAAGCTGCTCTCATTGGATATGCAGGGTAATGTTGTGTTGCTTGCATTGAACTGTACCAGTGGAAGAAACTTGGTTCGTTGCTTTGTATCCAGAGCACTTTGAAATAGGATCATGTTGGGAGGGTGACACTGGGTAGGGGAAACCGGAGAACTTTGTGCTGCAGGCATGCAATGCAAGTCCACTCCCACCCCATCAGTCATAAACAAGAGCGATGGAAAGGAATTTTCATTTGTAAAAAGAAATGAGTACTTATGAGGACAAGAACATACAACCTGGAGTTGGCCCAGTCCATCACAGTGAGGACTTGTCTGATGACATGACATTTCACATTTTCTTTGTCATGTGGGTGAGGCCTGAGAAGGCTTTGGCCACAAAAAGCTATCTATTTTATTATCCCAATCTACTTTAATTGGCTGTGACTTGGTTTATCAATTCAATAAGGTGCATGTTCTCATGGAGCAACAGGGAGATGAGTGTCACCTTGCAATGAGGTGAAAGGAGGATGAGGTTATGGAATACCTAGAGGTGCAAGGCAAGATAGGTCCTAGCCAACATGGTTTCATGAAGGGAAGATCCTGCTCGACCAACCTATTGGGAGTTTTTTTTGAAGAAATCACAGGTAGGGTGGATAAGGGAGAGGCAGTAGATGTTGTGTATTTAGACTTTCAAAAGACCTTCGACAAGGTGCCGCATAAGAGACTGATTAATAAGATGAGAGGTCATGGAATTACAGGTAGGATAACAGAATGGGTGGAGCATTGGCTGGTTGGCAGGAAGTAAAGGGTGGGAATAAAAGGATCTTGTTCTGGTTGGCTACCGGTTACTAGTGATGTTCCGCATGGGTCGGTGTTGGGGCCGCTTCTTTTTACCTTGTACGTTAACAATTTGGATGATGGAGTAAATGGTTTTGTGGCTAAGTTTGCGGGTGACACCAAGATAGGTGGAGGAGTAGAGAGTATTGAGGAGATAGGAAGGTTGCAGAGAAACCTAGATAGTTTAGGAGAATGGGCAAGGAAATGGCAGATGAGATTCAATGTTGAGAAATGTGCAGTTGTACACTTTGGAAACAGAAATAAATGGGCAGATTATTATCTAGAAGGGGAGAAAATTCAAAGTACAGAAGTACAAAGGGACTTGGGGGGTACTCGTGCAGGATACCTTAAAACTTAACCACCAGGTCGGATCGGTGGTAAAGAAAACGAATGCTATGTTGGCATTCATTTTGAGAGGTATAGTGTATAAAAGTAAGGAATTGTTGATGAGGCTCTACGGGGCACTAGTGAGGCCTCATTTGGAATACTGTGCACAGTTTTGGGCCCCATATCTTAGGAAGGATGTGCTGATGTTGGAGAGGGTTCAGAGGAGATTTACGAGGATGATTCCCGGAATGAAAGGGCTTACATATGATGAGCATTTGTCGGCTCTTGGATTGTACTCACTGGAGTACAGAAGAATGAGAGGGGACCTCATAGAAACATTTAAAATGTTGAAAAGACTGGACAGAGTAGATGTGGCCAAGCTGTTTCGCTTGGTGGGTGAGTCCAGGACCAGAGGGCACAATCTTAGAATTAGAGGGTACAGGTTTAAAACAGAGATGAGGAGAAATTTCTTTAGCCAGAGGGTGGTGAATTTGTGGAATTCCTTGCCACGTACAGCAGTGGAGGTCAGATCATTGGAGGCATTTAAGGAAGAGATAGATAGATATCTAATTAGTCAGGTTATCAAGGGATATGGGGATAAGGCCGGAAATTGGGGTTAGAATAGTTTTTTTTTGCCCCCCCCCCTCAATTTCTCATTTCTTTTTCTTTTTTCCCTTTTCTTTGGAGCAGACTCGATGGGCGGAACAGCCTACTTCTGCTCCCTTGTCTTGTGATCTTGTGGAAGGAGAGTGGCTGGAAATTGTGGGCTAGAAAGGGAGAAGGCTCAATGTTGTGAACTGATGTGGGCAAGGGAAGAAGGGGGAGTAAAGTGCTGGCATAAACTGAAGGAAGTGATGGAGAAAAATGCCTCTGTGAACATGTGGAGTACTTTGGTGTTACGGACTGTATATAATAAAATGAACCAAATTAGCAGGTGCACAGACTGCCAATTTATATCTATGAAATCCTGCAAGAAGAGTTTTAAAAAAAACAGAAATTTTCATTAACTTTCCTCTGTACAGGTGTTAGAATATTGGCTTCATGCAGCATGAATTGTGGTAACTGTACCACCGCAGTTCATGTAACAGTGGCACAGAGTTACCACACTTCAGACCAACACCTAGGACTGTTTTAAGAACTTACTAGTCTTTCTAGGAACCATTCATCAGCTTTTCCAAGCAGGCATGAATGCTGGTGATTCCAGTTGGTTATAGAAAAGGAAGAAGCCTGTTTTGGGGCGCTTTGGGAGGCAGAAAAATAATCTGTTATTGGAGATGTTCTGGCATATTTAGATCTGTATGAATAAAGTAAGTTGAGGCACTCTCACTCATCAGGATAGTGGATGAAAGTAAGCTGCTGAGAATGGAATGCTCAACCATGTCAATTGCTGTAGAGATGATGAGAAAGGATAATGTAGGGTTGCAATAACAAAAGTAGTATTTTGTTTTTGCTTGGAGTTGTTTTGGTGCTAAGATGGAGAAGATAGAATCCTCATGTGCAATGAAGAAATGAAATGGTCTGTGCTTTAAGTATATGCCGAGAAAGTCCACTAAAACTAGAAAGCCTTCCTGACAAAGGATGTTGTTTGCAGCAAAAAAACTCTGCACAGATGAAAATGTTAAAACATCTTCTTGCAGTGTTATTACTATGTAGCAACATCAAGAAGAACAGAATGTGCAAGTTTAATTGCTCATGTGTTTGTTTTATGGTATGTTGATCAGTAAAATGAGTACATTTATAGGCTAGGATTTGTATTGGATGATATGCTCAGAAACAAAGGCGTGTAATTTTGATGTGATAGCATTAAAGGGTTGTACTCCTTTGTGGTGTGCATGGGTTTATCTATGAATTGCAGCTTGCAACTTCATTGGAGACAGTCAAGCAAAAAAAGTCAGTATTTATTCACCTTTTGCTTGTCTTAGGCCCTGAGTTGTGCTATATGCTATTTATTTCTGAGCTATCACCTGATGAATCAGTCTCTGCATTGCTTTTGCTAATTGCTGTGAAGTGCATCAGTGAGTTACCACAATATCAACGTAATGAATATATTTATTCTCTGCATTTCTTCTTCCCGTAAGCCCTATCTGCTTTTGCATTCAGGAGTTTGCTGCACTTCCAATATCTAATCAGACAATAATGTAACCTGGGAGTGTACCAATGTAAAATCCCAGAAATTTATGCCACAGGAGGCCATTTGTCCCATCACGTGCATTCCAGTCAAAAATTGGCTTTGAGTTAATCTCATTTTTCTTCTCTAGGTCCAGAACCTTGTAAGTTATGGCTCTTCCTGAGCTTTTTTAAGGCTGCTTATCTGACCTGGCCTTTTTGAAGAGTTTTCAGTCAACCTACTGAAAGGTTGAAATGCATGTGATAACATGCATGAAAAAGAATGAGCCAGATCTTGCTCCTAAGGACTTTTGTAAGTGAGGGTGGGGGGGGGGGGGGTGGAATTCTGTTTCTACCACGTTTTCAGTCAGTAAGTTTCAGACCCCCACTTCTCACTGATTGCAGTATTTCTTTTCCTTCATTTCCTTGTACCAATCAATTTAAATATACATCTTCTAGTTACCGACCCCTTTGCTAAGTGAATACCCTGCTGTGAAATTATTTGCATGCTTGCCCAGACTTGTCAAACTGGTTTATGCTGGTGGTTCCGAATGCAAGAAAATCTTTGACTTCCACACAACTGTGGTCAAGTGCAACCATCCCAAACCTGCTTGGCTAAAACACACCACTGCTGGTCCCCCATGTACTTCTTCATTTTCTCACTCCCACTGCCCTGCTCACCGAGTCCACTGCTGGGCCTTTACACCAGATAATCAATGTTTGAGACTGGGACCAGCTCGTACTCAGGGGCAAGATCTCCTATGACTTCACTCAGGATTGTATTCTGTAGAGAAGAAAACAAAAGAGAAAGCAGGTTCCTTTATAATTATTTGGATTTTGTTTAATACCTTTTAATTGGGCACGTGTTTCAAATATTTTTGCTTATTTTAGTTTCAAAGTATTTTTGTTTTTCTTTTAAATTATAAGTTTCATTGTTAACAATTTTAAATTGATTTTTAAAAGTCAGAAACTTTCAGAGACATTTAAAAACCCCAGTGATTTGGACAGCTGTCATTGTTAGGGATGTGGTTTTGCCAGTTGTCTAATTTTCAGGTGCTTTAGTGCACTGGAGGCCCTGCCTCTGCTCAGGCCACGCTGCTACTGCACAAGATAGTTCAGGCCCTCTGCATCGGGATCTGGTAAGATTGGGCATGAGGAGATTACAAGCAGCAACTGTGGGCAGTGGACCTGTGCCAGCAAGATCTGGCCTGCTCTGTTATGCCACCATATGTATTTCAACCTCTCAGCAGGAGGATTTAAAACCCTTCAATGATACTAGGCACTCAGACTGATTTACTTGACTGAATACAAATTTAGAAGTGGGCAGTTTCAATTAATATACATTGTAGTGAGTTTCAAAATCAATAATACACCACAGGTTTAACTTTCCTAGATAACCTTTCTGATTCTGACTGACCTTGTGCTCAGCTGAACTCCCTTCTCTGATCCAACCAGACTGACAGACTTAGTGTGTGTGCCTCCCTCGTGTTTTCACCATGTGCAGTTAGGAAATGGCAGGACTAACTCCATCCTCATTTAGGTATTTGCTATTTGGCACGTTGACTAAATTGGCCACCACCTCCTCAAGTGTTTATTTTCAGCAGACAATCTCCTCCCCAAAAAGACTGTCTTGAGTGGATGACTGAGTGGAAATCTGAAACACAAGGACAGATGTCTCATGGTCAGTGGGGAAGCAGTAAGGATAGTTGACTCACTAATGTTCCTTTGAGCAAATGCAGGGAACTGTTTAAACCTGTGAAAATGCACTTAATTTTAAAACAAAGCATTTAAACATAGCTTAATTTCTGCATGAAAACAGTATTAAAAAAAAGCCCCAAAGCCTTACCAACAATTTTGTAAGGAATATATGTAAGCTACTGTAAAAAAAAAGTTTAGTGATGTGTTTTCAAGCATGAAGAATTTATAGTCTCAGAGTTAGGATGTATTAATTGTGCTGTAGTAAATGATGTGTTACAATACAGTAATGATGGGTAATGACTTAAAAACAAAAAGACAGCAATACCAGCAATTATTTGTATTTATATAGCACCTTTTAATATAGCATAATGTCCTCAGGCACTTTGCAGCAGCATTATCAACAAAACTTGATACTGAGCTAAAGAAGAGTTTTTGGATGAGATTACCTAAAACTTGGTGAGAGAAGTAGGATTTAAAGAGCTTCTTAAGGAATGGAATTGTAATGGAGGGAAGCAGAGGAAATTCCAGAACTTAAAGCCTTGGCAGCAGAAGACATAACATCCATTGGTGGAGGGCATAGGTTATGGTATGATCAAGAGCCCAGAAATGAAGAAGTACAGGGTTCCTGAAATATTGAAGGGTTGGAAGAAATTACAGAGATAGAGTGGTGTGAAGCCAAGGAGTATGTTAAACTTAAGGTATTAAATAACCAGGAGCCAGAAGATGAGTCAATTTTTTTTTAAATAGAGTTTTTTTTAAAACCAGAATCCAGGGTATATCACTAAGCATACATGCTGTGAATGGACAGAGTGCAAATTAGTTCAGATTTAGAAGAATTTTGGGTAATCTTATATTTACAAGAATTGGAACTAAGTAGGCCAGTCAAAGCATGACATGAATTTACCAGAGACACATTGAGGATTTCGTCAACAGATGAGCTAAAAGAGGCAGGGCAGAGTTATGTGATTTTACAGAAGTAATAGATGCTCTTACCAAGGATATGTGGCCAAAAGCATATTTTGCATCAAATAGCAAATGATTTGGTTCATTTTCTGAGAGTTTCCAGGAAGAAGGATGGAGGCAGGGGTACAGAGTTTGTGATTTTGATTGAAAATGGTAGCTTAAGCCATTCTAATGATTAGTTAGCAAAAATTTCTATGCCTCCAACACTACATATCAGAGAAGCAATTTAGAAACAGTGGACAGGTTAAGAAATGGGGTAGCAAGGTGTAGCTGGTATGGTGTTATGCTGTGTGTTTATGAATTTATGCTGTGATGAGTGTTATATTGATGAGAAATTGATAACAAAGGATAATTCCTTGGGGGAATACCAGAGGTAACCATGCAAGATTATGAAGAGAAGTCATTGCAACTGATTAAATAAGAATTGAAACAGTTGAGTGTGCTTTTGCTCACCTAGATGATCTTTGAGCGTGATAATATAAGTTGTATCAAAGGCTGGAAAAAAAATGAGCAGGAATAAATTATCTTTGTTACAATGATGTAGGATATGATTAGTTTATTTGGTTTGCAAAAATGCTATTTGGATAGTGTGGTAGTGGCTAAAAGTGGAGAGATTCCAACAAGTGTTCTGAGAAGGAGAGGCATGAGCTTTTGAATTCACATGTCCAAAATCTTAAAAGCAGCATTAAATGGACAGGGAAATCATTTTTGTTTAAATAGTCTCATTAATATAGGCAACAAAGTTAACTTTGGATGCCTGTAATTCTGCAGGAAAGCCTTATTAGCTTTTCCAAAGAGTTGTATTATTCCTTTCTGAAGTAGACCCCCTCCATTAAAAATTTAAAGATTGCATTTGCTGTCTAGGATAACTTGTTACCACTGGTGTTAGTATCTGTCAGCCAGTTGCAAGCTTTTGTGTTTCTCCCTTTGGATAATTGGCTAATATCAATTTATGAGGTGTCTTGCATAGAATATGTGACATTTTGAACATCATTCTTCTGCCATTTGATTTTATTGCTGGAAAGCAAAGGTTTTCTAACTGAAATTTCTAAAGAACAAAATTAAACATCCTGAAGTTAAATATTTCACAATAATGCAATTTAAACTGTTTCAGCTGTTTTTCATTAATATTTTGCCTCTATTAAAATTTTAGATTTGGTAATATGAAGAAAATCTAGAGGACAGCATTTAAAAGTTTTATTCGGGTGAAGTTTATGTTAGCAATATAACACAACGTATTATCCAAATCACTTGAGGAACATTGATGGAGATATAATAATATTTAAAGCATGATGATGATTGGGGAAAACTACTATTTTAGAAAAACAGGTGGAATATCCTCCTTGGAAGTTTTAAACAAACGGAAGACTAACAGGCTTCTATGGAAAGAAGCTAAATTGTGATCTGTAGGCATTTTGGAACAGGACATATCTTGGGAGTAAATGCTCAATGACTCAATAGTTACTTCATGAGAGAAAATTACCCCCGGTGTTTCCCTAACAGCCAGCATATAGGTAATCGGCCATCCACTTAAGTAGAGTGGACTACTTGTCTAATGTCTGTTTACTTTAGTATAAATGTTGACCACACTGTTTCATAGCTAATGTCAACCACACAAGCACTGCAGAAAAAAATGTTGGGTAAGTTCGGACGTTTCCTGATGTGGTTGGATAATTGAGCAGGATATTTAATTGTTAAATTACCTTATTATTACTAAACCTGATTTAATGGCAATTAAAATGTAAAAGTTTAGTCTTTCTTGTTGGTATTCCAAGTTATTATGAGAAATTGATGTCCAAGTTGAATAAGCTGATTTTGCTTATTTTTGACTCGTAGGAATGAGACAATTCAGGTAGAATATTCCTGTTGATTGTTCATAAACAGAATTCTTGGCAGTTACTGACGTGTATCTTTGTTATTTGTCTCCATGTGTCTATTCTTCATGTGTGGATGGATCCAGAGGAGACTGTCTATTGTAATATAATAGACAGGTTCCAGAACTGAACAAGTGGTCGCCAATTTGTTAGAGTTCAGAGCTGCATGTTTTGAACTTGAACTAGAACCTACAATAGGTCAATACGATGAATGTATTTGCCTGCTGGCGTTTGATATGTTTGTTTCAACTTGCCATTGCAATTTTATTCAAATCCAACAAAGATGATAGTGATAGAAAATTAGAAAAAGGATATAGCAATGCGGTAGGGAAACTTAGTTGAACTTGGCAGGCAGTAGGCAACGGCAATTTTAATGCCCTTCTTTGATTGGTGATGGTGAACTAGCACATTCAACTACTGTTTGTGTTGAATGTTATCCCACAATCCTTGTACTCTCCCAGGGTTTACAATGAGGATGTCTATTATTTATTTTGTATCCAAGTGGGATTAAAATACTCACCTGATGTGCAAGTTGGCCTCTTTTCTGTAGAAGTGCCATGATATTCTTACCAAATGAATGTTCTACTTCACAGTCATTGGAAAATTCCAAGGTTAAATAATTTAGAGGGTTATTTTAGTGAAAGATTGAAATCACGCACTATGTGGTTCTGTTTAAAAATCTGCTTTTAATGCAAAATTTTACCTTCCAGTGAGATCATTGGCATTCAGGAGGTGTACCCAAATTACACCACTATATCCGGTATGCCAATGACCTCATTGCTCCATCCCTCACAATGCATCACTTCCCAATCACAAAAAAAACAGCTGAATCTGACCTCCACCTTGATGAGTTGACCCTTGAAGTAATGATCCCCATCTCTGCTGTACCAGGCCCCACTACACTGTGACCATCTCCTTTGTACACATTAAAAATTTAAGACCTGTTTTATTGCGCATAGCACCTTGGGCCTGGGTCGATTAGACAAGGGCGTTCTGCAGCAGTGTGCTTGTGTTGGATCACTGTCCTGTGTTGGATCACTGTCCATCACCTGCTTACAGGTCTTTAACAGTGCTGAAAACTTTCTAGCTCAATGTCTTATCGTCAAGGGCATTACTAAGGCAAGAAGAATGGATAGGTGATTGTTAGTTAACAGCACATTGGAATATAAAAGGTAGATTTAAACAACAATATTGGTGCAGATTTTGAATGACCAGAAAAGCTGTTCACTCTGGACATTATTTTCCATGGCACAGGAGCCATGTCATTTTTATTAGTTCAAGACTTGCTGAAGTATAGTCAGAATAACAGATGCAAAGTGAATGAACAAAGCTTTCAACTGTAACTTTAAATCAAAGCACTTCTGATTTATAATGAACATGCAAATTATCAGCATTAAACTAGAGCCTGGAAAGTACAGCAGTTGGATTAAATAATATGAACATTTGAATGAAGTATTGAGGGCAAAGACATCTTTGTTAATGACATGAAATAGGTAAATAATTACTTGTACCATATTTCGGCTTTATCAAGAGTTAGTTATGATGATGTAAGATAATGTGACAAGGATGTGCATTGATATTAGTTGGGTAATAGAGAACAAGTTTGCTCAAGTTGCCTGGAACCAGTTTCTCTTCGGCAAGGAAAAACAATGGGATTTCTTAAAGAGATAGTTTGGGTACTTGGCTTTCGGATGAGCAGCTGTTAAACTACTGTCTCTTCTTTGACATTATCTAGACTAAAATCCATGGTCCACTGTGGTTTTAATTGTTAACCGGACTTCCTATCTTGCATTATTTATGATTTCTGACTCCAGGTGTGTAGGGAATGCAGAAAGACCCATTTGGGGATTTGAATTGAGTCATAGATTTTTCCTAACATAAGGCATTTTCTAGTAAGGTTGGATCAGCAATTCCATGTTAACTATTTTTGAGTCTTCACACAAAAGGGATAATTTCTGGAGAAGATAAATCTTACTTTCTCTCTAGAGCTTTTCTATTTTATCTTGTATGAAATCTTTGGATTCCTATTATCTTGAGGTGAAGCTACCACAGTTCTTGTGTTGCAGCCATAAACTTTGAAGTCTGTCTTAAGCACTGACAATCTCAGTGATACAGTTCCAGCCATAACCTTGTAGAGGAATTATTGCCTGACTACGTATAATCTATTAAAAGGATAGATTCTAACATACAGTTGACCTTCTGAATGTAAGTGGTCCACATGGCTTTGAACTGTTCTTCTTGAAGCATGATAGAGAAAATGTAGACCATAAAATATTGAAGCTGTTATCTCAGATAAATGGGTATTTGCTTTTGTTTCCTTTTCTATTTATCTTTGGCCGGTCTTTGCCACTTGTATTGTCCTGGTGTGGATCTGATCCAATTAGCAAACTGAGAATTACTTCATATAACTGAAGGGAGTTTGGAATCCTCAAAATGGGTGAGCATCATCTGGTCAATTGTTCTCAACATGATTATAATTTACTGTGTCTTTGAATCATAGAATAAAATAGAAATCTATTTTACTGTCCTCCATCTAGTTTGGTTTATATTATATTTCAATGATTATTTTCTAAATGCGAAGTTAACCACTCTGGGTGATGTCATCAAAAAATCATTTTGATCTGTAAAACAAATGTCTTCTTGCTGTACAGCAATGGTCTCTGACAATAAGAGTCCATGATAAGACCTGAAAAAAGTAGACTGTTTCTTATATTTGTCTTCAGCAAAGACAACATTATTGAAATTCACCATCACTTCCATTGTGCCAGTGTGGCCTTTAGCAGTCTGATTAAAAAAGAATGTTCAGAGATCAAGAACTGAAATCCAGAACAAAGTTCATAGTCTACCAGGCATGCTTCCCTGAGGGCCCACCATATAAAAGGTAACTGTGCATTTTCTAATGCCTGAGATTTGCACTCTTCAAGTTTTCCTGTTTTACAGATTTACCAAAGAACCCAACGTCTCAGTGAATCTCTGTCCAGGTTCCATACAAGGCATCATGAAAATTTATTTCTTCCTTTTCCAAGTGTCAGTAGTGATTTTCCAAGAATCAAAATTGGTAGTTCGGCGGAGTTTAGCTTTGATTGGAATATTGCAACAGCTTTAATTTATGCATGTGATTTTTGATCTTGGATGTCCAGCTGTTCATAAAGAAGTGGCTACTGTTATGCATTGACTAACCTTTCATGATGCCAGGATCACTTGACAATGCCCCCCTTCCGCCTTCCAAATTTGCTGGGATGGGGAGAGGTTAAACAGATTGTTCCCTGGGAATCACCTGTCTTAGCCAAAGAAAACTGACAATTTTTTAGCTCTTGGGAAGAAGTTTCAGCTAAATCTTCTCTCAACTCCAGCCACATTCTCTTTGGCCCTGATTAATACAGGTGGTAAAATATTATCAGTGAAAGGGTCCAACCTTACAGACAGGGCTCATATTTACTTGTTTAGACTGTCAAACTTCCAAACTGGTGGACAGCAGACTGAGAAGCTAAAATGCCTTATAGAAGGCAGAGACACTAATCCCATGTGCAGGCAACTTTGCTTTATTTGTGTGACTTAAGCTTAAAAATTACCTGCACATGGGATTAGTGTCTCTGCCTTCTATAAGGCATTTTTGGTTCACCCTAATGACATTCCCACTGGTTTTCTGGCAGTTCCATGGACCTGCTGTGTTTGAACTGATGTGAAATATTATGTCCATTATAGCTACAATAACAAGTTGTTCACCTACTAGTCAATAATTAGCTGCAAATGTCATTTCATTAGTGTTTCCATTCTTTTATTAGGTCAGGAAATAAGTAATCAATTATAATAGATTGATCAAAAATGGAAAAAAAATCTGCAATCTGTTCTTAAGGTCTTATTGAAGAGGGAAAACAAAAGATTGATGTTGTAATATTATGATTATAAATATATTATGTTGGGAGTGTAGCTTCATAAAAGCAAAAGCTACTGAGCTGGAATTAATAAAAATAAAAAAAAACATGCTGGAAAACTTCAGTCATTTGTGGGAAGAGAAGTAGCTAACATTTCAGGTTGAAGACCCTTCATCAGAAATGGGAAGGAGACAGAAGAAGCTCATTGAAACTGCAGGGAGGTTGGGGAAGGGGGGATGTCTAACAAGGTAAAACCAGGGTGACTATGGGGATAAGCTGCAAACAAGGTTATCTGGTCAATGAGTGAATGGGAGCAGTTAGAGAGTGAGAACACAGACAAGAGACCATATGTGTTGTGAAATGCAGAGCAGAAAGGTATGCCCAGCAGGTCAGGCTAGGCATGTCCTCCACTTACAGAAAGGAAAAAAGAAGAAAAAGGAAAAAAAAAACAAGCTGAGCCAATATCACAGATGGATGGTTGTTCCAGTTCTTTGTTTCTGAGGTTGTTTTTAGAATTCGCTTTCATAAGATACTTGCATAGAACCTAGGGAAGACCTTGGGATATTAAGTGAAAAATGTGTTTGTTTCAAAGAATTTTATCTGGAAATTGGACTTTAAGCATTTTGTAGCATTAAGTGGGTACTAGCATTAAATCAGAAATCACAAAATTGGTGTATCCTTGGTTTATGAAACCATTTTTGTAATTTATTCCTTTTATTGTATATCCAAGCCTGTCACAGGAAATATGATGGACAAACAAAATCTGTGTGAGGATGAATCATGACAGTAAATGTCCTGACCAGTTTTCAGTGGGTGTGACTTCTGCCAGAAATGAGCACAATTACTTCAGTGCAGGCAACTTTGCTTTATTTGTGTGACTTAAGCTTAAAAATTACCTGCACGTGGGCATATCTCTATGATTCCTCACTGATGGTTTGAAATGTATCTCAACTGAAGTAGTTACTTTCCTGGTTTAATTTTGCTGCAAAATATGTTAAGTTTAGTATCAAGTTGAAACAGAGAGTTTAAGTAAAGAGCAGCAACCTAACATTTTATACAGAGACACATGAGACTGCAGATGATGGAATCTGGAGCAAAAAAAAACTCCTGGGAGTATTCAATGAGTCAAATAGCACCTGTGGAGGCAAAGGCATGGTTCAAGTTTTGGGTCAAGACTGCAGCTGGATTATTTATACATTCTTCCATGGATACTTGACTGGAGAAAATGAAATTAGGAAACAGATGAATATGGTTCCACTTTGCTTCACCCTGAATTGCTGTCACTGATTTTTGGCTGGTGACTGTGGTATGAGCAACAAGTTGTCATGTTGATTCTTTTGTCACAATTATTACTAGCCTGTGCACACAGAAAATTTTTAGCTTAAAAGACAGTTGGACAGGTACACAGGAAAGGTTTAGAAGGTTATGGGCCAAATGCTGGCAAATGGGACGAGCTTGGATGGGCATCTTGATCAGCATGGATCAATTGGGCCAAAGGGCCTGTTTCCGTGCTGTACGATTCTCTGGGTACGCAGGCTGATGATATTTGTGCCTCCAGGTCCCAGCACATTAGTCTGCAACAAATGACAGCAAAGCAAACTAAATCTGCCACCTTTGGGCATCGTGGGAAAAGAATTTCTTTTGTTGGAGCGCACTTTGCACACATGGAGATGGCTGTCATTGTCTGAGACGTGCCTCATGCATAGTGAGATGTTAGTTGTTGTTGGAGGTCAATCATATAAGGCCCAGCACATTGTGCAGGAGATCAAGGCAGCGAACTAGGTCCAACCATCTTTAGCTGCTTCATCATTGATCAACCTTTTATAGTTAAATTAGAAGTAGGGATGATTGTACAATGTTCAATTTCATAAACAGCACCTCAGAAAATGAAGCAGTCCATGCTGTATACAGCAGGACCCAGAAAAGATTTAGGCAATGGCTGATAAGTGTCAAGAAACACATGCACCAGACAGATGTCAGACAGTGATTATCTTCAACTTGCTCAGTGAGTATGCAGGACAGGGCTAATGGTTGCTTACCCCATCAAAAACCCTGGAAAAGGGAAGAGAGATAAAAGATCTTAATGTCAAGAATGATAACCTTGGGATGGTTCTGGTGCAATCTTCACTGTTGAGCCCCCTGACATTGGCTCTGCTATGGGCAAGCCTTTAATTAACATGGAAGCAGTCCTGCTACTCTGGATGAAAGTCCTGCACTTAATCTGAGAACCATGTATTGCGGTAGAATATCTTGAGAGTGATATCTCTTTTATATTGCACTTGACTGATGTCACTCAAATGTGCGCAGCAGCCTTTGTATGTAAGTGCATCACATGCATGGCAGACTGCTGTAGAATTTCTGGAAACACACTGTATGTGCGCAGTGTATCTGTTTAGTAGTTTTCAATAAAATTTCTGTTGTAGCGTTCTAGGCCTTGTCTTCTGATTGGACAATTGACAGCTTTCTGAACTGGACAACTAGATTAACAATTTCAACACTGCTGGATGTGACAATTCTGCTTTTGCCATTTACAACTCATCTACATACATATGCTATTTCTTCATTTGTCTCCGTACCATCTCTGTTCATCCCTCTTGTCATCTAAGCACTGCTATGTTTTGCCCTATCATAGACTTTCTCTTTTGTTCTTTGCCCTCTCCAGCCCCATTCTATCCTGTGAGGATTTTTTTTTAGTTATTATTGTCCATCACTATTGGTCCCTGAACTTGCCATTTCAGAGAGCTGTTAGGTGTCGATCATGTTGATAGATCAGGAGTTGCATGTAGGCCATGCTAAGTAAGGATGGCAGATTCTCTCACTTGAAGGGCGAGATGGATTTTTACAGCAATCCAGTAGTTTCATGGTCACCATAGTTTTTAATTTTAATTAAAATTGGTGGGATTGAAACTTACATCTTTGGATCAATGATCCAAACCTTTGGATACAAATTCTAGGTTACAATACCCCTGAAGACATTTCCAAAGGTGTTGCTTGGCTGACTATATTTATCTGGTGTATTTTATTTTTAATCCATTTATGCAATCACTGTAACCTCCGTGAAAGCCATGGAATGCTGGTTTTGGTTAGTTTGTATCTTGTGCTACAAACGAATGTACTGAGCAATTCGCAATTTGGTGTTGAGTGATGCACACAGATGGGGCAGATGCAGTGCACTAATCTTCTAGTAAAAATTGCCGGGATTGGTCCATGATTAATTTTAAGCTCTATTAGGGAAAATTAAATTGAATAATGCAGCCATTTAAGTAATGTGTTTCCATTCCAACCTGCAACATCGGCACAATTTCTCAGGGGAGCATTGTCGGGAACTAGGGAATAATCTCACGCCTTTACTTTCCTGAAACTCTGATAAATTTGCATACAGACCACTGTGTCCATTGCTTCCAAAATCAGACAGTGGAAGAACTAATATTCAAATTATGTTGGCAAAGCAAAGTTTAAATGGACAAGCACTGTTTATGTATGGTCATTTTTTTTAATAGTAGTTCATCCTCCACATGCAAATAAAATTTCAGTTAGTAATTGAGAATTTCTGTAATCATTTTTTTATCTTCCACTGAATCAAGCAGTGTTTATGGTGACTCCTGGTAATTGCAAATTTGATGATTACTAGCATATAACAAAGCAATATGCAAGGTAACAATAATTTTTAAATAAATAAATTTTAAAGCTATTTTGAAACAGGACAGCTCAAACTTTAAGCACTTCTTAAGAGGATTTTATCGAACACCCATGAAGGTGTAAAGATGCTGTGATGTGGTGTTGTAGGATGTGGGTTTACATCACCAAATGATAATTTCTGTCTTGTGGCAATTCACTGCAGGTGGGGAGAAAAGAATCATGGGTGAGTCACAGTGGGTTGCTCTTCCACGTAGGTAGTATTATTGGCAGAGTCATCAAGCTAGCTTGCTGTTTACTTCCTCATGAATGGTTTGCATAGGCTCTGAGTAACACATAGAAAATAGAGCATTGAAGCAACCGTTTTGAATGTTGATCGTTCCAATTTACTTAAAAAATATGAACGTCTTTGCTTTCTTTGATACCATCTGTATGAATCAGGTGCTGGTTAAAGTCTTCTATTGAAGCTTGGTATGTTCTATTTCAAAATAGCTCTGAAATTTGTAACACAGTTAGTTATTGTTAAATGTACATTAGGTTGTTCATCTGATGCCCATGCTTCTGTGGTTTTAAGCTCTTTGCTTGTGAAGTTTTATTTCAAGGAGAGGTTTGCTGGTGAAAGGGTTTTTTCTCACAAACTCTGACTGCGTGAACTCGAGGAGCGAAACAGCAGCATGTTCTCGGAAACCGAATAACGTGCTAACCTTTGAAATATGCGTGGACTCGCCCTACCCACACTAAAACCATGCTGCTCAACCCACTTAATGATACCCATGACACAATTCAAGTATAAATGCTCTCAGGGTGGAAACAATAAGACAGGTGATTGACTGAAAAAAAATACTTATCTGAGGTAGGGTTTATTTTCCCAGAAGCTCATTTCTGCTTTTTCTCAGAAGGTTTGCACTTTAGAAAAATAATTTGTCACTGTTTTTCAGCTTGAAATAATCAACTTTTTAAGGGTGGCACAGTGGCTAGTAGGGTTGCTGCCCCACAGTTCCAGTGACCCGGGTTTGATCCTGACCTTGGGTGCTATCTGTTTGGAGTTTGCATGTTCTCCGTGGGTTTCCTCCAGTTACTCTGGTTTCCTCCCACTTCCTGAAAATGTGTGGGTTGGTCGGTTAATTTGCCTCCGTAAGTTGCTCCTAAAGTGTAGGTAAGTGATAGATAGAATCTAGGAAGGAATTGATGGGACTGAGAAATTGAGGGAGAATATCATCAGCAAAGTGTAAAAGTGGATGGTTGATGGTCAGTGAAACTTGATGGGCTGAAGGGTCTTCTTCCATGCTATACCTTTCTTAATGCTTTCTTTAATAAAAAGCAGGTTCTTTTGTGAAAATTGATATAACTCGAGTTCATAACTCCGTGACCTTTACCACAGCCTTGGAGAAGGAAAGGAGCAGACGATATGGGAAAATCTTTAATTGGGGGAGGGGGAATTATGATGCTATTTGGCAGGAACTTGGGAGCGTAAATTGGCCACAGATGTTCTTGGGGAAGTGCACAACAGAAATGTGGAGGTTGTTTAGGGAGTACTTGCATGGGATTCTGGATAGGTTTGTCCCATTGAGGCAGGGTAAGGATGGTAGAGCGAAGGAACCATGGTTGACAAGAGATGTAGAGTATCTTGTCAAGACAAAGAAAGAAGCTTAGCTAAGGTTTAGAAAGCAAGGATCAATCAGGGCTCTGGAGACTTACAAAGTCGCCAGTAGGGAGCTTAAGAATGGATTTAGGATAGCTAAAGGATAGGGGACATGAGAATGCCTTGGTGAGTAGAATTAAGGAAAACCCCAAGGTGTTCTACATGTACAGTATGTGAAGGATAGGAGGATGACTAGAGTGAGGGTAGGACCAATCAGGGATAAAAGAGGAAATATGTGCCTGGAGTGAGAAGAGGTAGGGGAGGCCCTTAATGAGTACTTTGCTTCAGTATTCACCAGTGAGAGACACCTTGACATTTGTGAGGATGGCGTACAACCCTAGGGCATGTCGACGTGAGGAAAGAGGATGTGCTGGAACTTTTAAAAAAAATACATTTGGATAGATAAGTCACCGGGCCGGACGGGATATATCCAAGGTTATTACAGGAAGCGAGGGTAGAGATTGCTGTGCCTTTGGTGACGATCTTTACGTCCTCACTGGCCACAGGAGTATTGCTGGATGATTGGAGGGTGGCAAACATTGTTCCTTTGTTTAAGAAAAGGAGTAGGGACAACCCTGGGAATTACAGACCAGTGAGTCTTACTTCAGTGGTGGGCAAATTACTGGAGCAGATTAGAGACAGGATTTATAAGCATTTGGAGAAGCATGGGCTGATTAGGGATAGTCAGCATGGCTTTGTGAGGGGCAGGTTGTGCCTCATGAGTCTAATTGACTTCTTTGAGGATATGACAAAGCACATTGATGAAGCAGTGGATGTGATGTACATGGATTTTAGTAAGGTGTTTGATAAGGTTTCTTGTGGAAGGCTCATTCAGAAAGTTAGGAGATATAGGATCCAGGGAAACTTGGCTGTGTGGATTCAGAATTAGCTCGCTCATAGAAGACAGAGGGTGGTTGTAGATGAAGCGTACTCTGCACGGAGGTCGGTGACCAGTGGTGTTCTGCAGGGGTCTGTTCTGGGACCCCTGCCCTTTCTGATTTTTTTAATATAAATAACTTGGATGAGGATGTGGAAGTGTGGAGGAACAGAGGGATCTTGGGGTCCACGTCTATAGATCCCTCAAGGATGTCATGTAAGTTGATACAATTGTTAAGAAGGCTTATGGTGTGTTGGCCGTCATTAATCTGGGTATTGAGTTCAAGAGCCACGAGGTAATGTTGCAGCTCTGTACGACACTGGTTAGACCACACTTGGAGTATTGTGTTCAGTTCTGGTTGCCTCATTATAGGAAGGATGTGGAAGCTTTAGACAGGGTGCAGAGGAGATTTATCAGGATGCTGCCTGGATTGGAGAGCATGTCTTATGAGGATAGGTTGAACGAGCTAGGGCTTTCCTCTTTGGAGCAAAGGAGGATTAGAGGTGACTTGATAGAGGAGTACAAGATGATAAGAGGTATAGATCGAGTGGACAGTCAGAGACTTTTTCCCAGGGCGAAAATGGCTAACATGATTGGACATGATTTTAAGGTAATTGGTGGAAGGTGTAAGGGGGATGTCAGAGGTAAGTTTTTTTTTTACACAGAGAGTGATGGGTGCATGGAAAGCACTTCCGGCAGAGGTGGTGGAGGCAGATACATTCAGGACATTTAAGAAACTCTTAGATAGGCACATGAATGATAGAAAATTGGAGGGCTATGTGGGAGGGAAGGGTTGGATAGATCTTAGAGCACGATAAGATGTCGGCACAACGTCCTGGGCCGAAGGGCCTGTAATGTTCAATGAAGCTGAATGGAATAGATTTGATTGTGATTGCAATTCCCTTGGCTTTTTCATTATTGGACAAGAAGTATCCTTTGCTGAGTCACCCTGTGTGATTTGAGTTGAAATAGAACTGATTCCATTTCCTTTTAAGTTTGTAACAGGTTTTATATTCCCCATCCACTCTTCCTTCCATTTTTTTAAACTAAATTCCATAGGATCACAAAGTGTTCAAATGGGTTGGTATTTCCACTTCAAGTATTATTACTGAAGGGAAAATGGATCCTTAGATTGTGCAGTGTACCCTCTGTGTACGTTTGTATCAGGGTTATTGTTTTGCTTGTTACTGTCTTAGCTTGAGCTAATGGTGGCTGCTGAAATACAGACTTGTATTGTAAAGCTTGTAATCTACACACACTTTCACTGTTTATTATCACCATTAGATCCAGTTCCCTGTTCACTGATCTGTAAGCAAAAGTCAATTACTGTTATAAAATTACATTTTAAAAACTGCCTAATCCTCTTAACTACTAGGCAAAAGAGTTTTCAAATAGAGTTTAACCTTACAATGACAACTGCACTATGGCCAACGAGCCTTCAAATGGATGCAAAGATTCTTCAATGTTCAGCTGCTGAACCCCTCATGCTTGTTTTCACTATTTAGCTGGATCAGTGCTGACCTCTTCCTCTGTTGCATTTGCAACCTTCAGGTTAATCGACATAGTAGTTGCAACATTTTGAGTGTTTAGAGTGGGGGAGAAAATGATAGGGCAGAAGCAAGGAAAATATTTCTCTGATTGATTGGGCATAATTTTAAAATTGGAGCTTGTGAACTCATCAAAAGGTGGTGGAAGTATGGAACTTGCTCACTTGGAAGCCAATGGTGCCAGGCCAATTGAAATTTTCAAGATGGCGATTAATAAACATTTGTACATGCTGAAATGAAGGAATATAAAGTGTCGGTGGATAAATTAAATTGAGAGGGATTGATAGGGATTGATAGGGTGGATGTGGAGAGGCTTTTTCTCCAGCTGAAGTGTTTGGAACTTGGGGCATGGCCTCGGGATATAGTGTTGGGTTTTAAGATTGAGCTGAAATTTCTTTTGCTCAGGATTGCACATAACTGAAATTCTCTACTTCAAAAGCTTATGGATGCTCTTTCATTGCATATACTCATGATTTGAGATCAACAATCTTTGACCTCTGAAGGGAATCAAGGGATATCTGGAGTGAGTAGGAGAATGGGAGTGGACGATCTGGCATTTCTCTTTACCCTTTCTGCTACCTAGTGTAACAGTAGAGCAACTTGCTCTTCGAACGAGCTGCCAGCAGAAGTGGTGGATGTGGCTTTATTTGTAACGTTTAAGAGAAACTTGGATAGGTGCATGGATGAGAGGGGTATGGAGGGCTATGGCCCGGGTGCAGGTAGATGGAACTAGGCAGAAAACCAGGCTGGCATGGACTAGATAGGCCAAAGTGCCTGTTACTGTGCTGTAGGGCTCTATGACTCTATGTTGAAGCTAGATATTTTCATCTGGCAGGGCCAAGTGCATCAGCTTTATGCTTATAGATTAAGTGTTGTATTATGTGTTTCATAGTATGTTCTAGATCGCTACAGGCATGCATTGGTAAAACCTTAATTTTCATTCCTCCATTAATTGTCCACATCTGCCATGATTTATGCAGATGTAGTTTAAAGATGACCATTACCAATGGGGAAAGTCATAGTCAAAGCCCTTCACACAGTGTCTTCCATAAGGAGCTTACTGTTACTATGACCTCTTGTGAGTTTCATTTGAGCTTCTAAGCTTCATCACTTTTGAAATTGTCTTGCTGGAAATTAAATATGTGGATTAAGAAGGGCTTGTATGGTTTCGAACACTGGCGGGTGACATTGGTGAGATCCTGGTGAGTGGGGATTTATTTTCCTTTCTTCAATGTATTTGTTGTCATGCGTATGGATGAAGGAGTGGTGTTTACTGACGTAGGTAGGGTATGGGAACCAATGTAAATAAACCAATGATGCACCACATTACGGTTAATGTTTGGGCATTTGCAAGGCAGTTGTGGCAGGATCTAGCTCATACTGGTGAATAGCACTTGGATACTGCAGCATTGTTGATATCTGAGCAGATACTCTACAACTTGTGCTTACTCATTTTTGGTGGCATATTATTTGTTTGTGCAAATACTGAAACCTGCAGCAGTCCATGTTGAGGACCTGGGACAAGTTAAATTTGTTTCTCAGGTGGACATATTGCTCATCATTGTCCATGTTAGGCCTGGTGCTTGAAGGCAGGGAATGATCTTTGTGAGGTGCAGCATGAATAATCCAGACTCTGCCAAAGGGCAAGGACATGGTTACAAAGGATTCATTGGTCTTGTGATTGAGCCATCCTCAATACAATTTGTACGTGGCAAGACCCGATCACAAGAGCTGCTGCTCGGCTTGAATCATGCTTATTCTTTGGGGCTCATTGACTCCACAGAGGATGGTGCGTTCTTGGAATTTGTAGGTTGTGCGTTGGAGTGACATTTGCCTGTAGCTTCCTGGGAATGGATTGAGTAAGGCAATGATTCAAATGAATGATGAAGTTGAATGACAAAACAGGACCAAATGGTCTTCTCCTTTTTCTTAAGTTCTTCCATAATCTAACCAATAGGGTAAACATTTTAAGAGGCTGAATAGCCTACTTCTGTTTCTCTGGAGGTAGTGAAAAGGAGCTTGCATTTCTCTTTGCTCTTCTTAATGATGCTAGAGTAGTGACCAGTATTTAAAAAAAAATGTGGTAAACCTTCCTAGGAAATGTCTGATCTAGTAGTAGAAAGCTGAGCTAGTTGTGCACCAGATGGACTTGGGTTTGTGTCCATTGAACTTAGCAGAATAACAGTAGGAGGAGCAACATTGATGGAAGGTGATGAAGATCTTGTAGGGAAAGAGAGCATGAAAGGTTTCAGAGAGGAAGTGGTGAAGAAAATCTGCTGCTGCAAAGATGTAGAACCATGATGGTTTGCAGCACAAAGTCCATTCATCCCATTGATGTCTGTGTTTTGTTAAATCAGCCCCACACTCTGCTTTATATGTTCTTCTGCTTACATTCTTGACTTTTAAGGTACAATGCTTTCCAACATAACCATGTTGCAGGGCAAAACATTGTTTGCTCCGTAGTCAAGCACAACTTTAAGTTCATACCTTCAGAACCAGAGGAAATAGACTTCCATATTTTTATCAAATATGTTAATTATTTTAAAAAACAGCTTGTCTCTTGTCCTTCTCAATACTACTGAAAATAGCCCTTGTCCAACTAATCTCTTCACAGATAAACAGTTTTTCATGCATACTGAATGTACGCAGTACTTGATCCGTGTTCTTCGCATAACATGACATTGAACTGTACAAAAGACTTATATTTGTGATTTATCCAATGTTTTAAAGACATTTATTGTGTCATTACTGTTTTTTAACCTTGCCCTCAGCTTCGTCTATTCATCTTAATCTTCATTATTTCTCTATTACATATTCACTCAAATGTTTTATTTTCTTACAAAATATATTATTTCACACATAACAGTAGAAAAGTATACACACCATCTATCTGCTTATATCTTCTCAAAGATATTCCTAGCTCTCTAAGCTGTTTGTCCTTCTTCATCCTTTCATTGGTACTAAATTATTTATTGTTTGTTTATATATGTACTTGGTGTGTGCAAGTATAAGTGGATCAAATGCTGCTTTCTCTGCAGTCTGACCAGCACAATTTTATTCTACCTCTTATTACTATAGAGTAGCCAATTGTTTATCTGTGGTGTTACATTTTCTCTTGCACCATCAACCTGAATCTTACTAACATGCCACTTCTATGACACCTTCATCAACATCTACTTAAAATTCATACATGAATCAACTAGATTTGCTTTATCTATTCATTTAGTCATTTCAAAGAAACTATTGGCTATGATTATCTGAAGAAAAACTGCCAGTTCCACATTGTGTTTGCTGTAATTTTGCCAAACCATTCTCTCTCACTGGTCTCAGAAGAGGTTGCAAACTTCCTGCATTTTTCTAGCACTTACACCAGTGATTCTTCCCATTGAAACTAGTGCCAGCATAGATCTGCTGCAAGAATAGTGACTGCATTCATTTGAATGGATACCAATGACTGTAAGGACCTTAATGAATATTAGGTGATTTACATTTTGTTTTTAAGATAATTGAGTTGATCGAATCATTTTGAAGTATTTTTGTTACTTTAAATGTTTAATGTTTTCTATTTATTACTGATTTGACTAATGTTTTAATGATTTTTATATTTGTAATTGTTAGAGTTATTCTGAAACTTTCAAAGACTTTGATACTTTGGCAGCTTGCTATACCAGAGAGCAGGGTTATTAAGATTTATTTTGGCACTGATACTTGGGCAAGACTTGCTCTTGGCAGCCACGTGATGGGACATCTTTTGAGAGGCCCCTGAGCTAAGCAGGGCTTTGGTGATCAGGAAGAGGTGTCATGTGACTAGAAGGCAGCAAATGTGGTAACTTTATTCAAGAAGGTAGCAGGCATAAATCAGGTGCACTGAGTCCTTGTTATTTACAAGGAATAGGGTCTTCTGCAGATAACAAAAAAATACAGATACCACTAAGGCTACTAACAGTGATGCTTAGGAGTAATCACAAGATCACAAGACAAGGGAGCAGAAGTAGGCCATTCGGCCCATCGAGTCTGCTCCAAAGAAAAGGGGAAAAAAAAGAAAAAGAATGAGAATTTGGGGGGGGGGAGCTATTCTACCCCAATTTCCAGCCTTATCCCCATATCCCTTGTTACCTTGACTAATTAGATATCTATCTCCTCCTTAAATGCCTCTAGTGATCTAGCCTCCACTGCTGTACGTGGCAAGGAATTCCATAAATTTACTACCCTCTGGCTAAAGAAATTTCTCCTCATCTCTGTTTTAAACCTGTACCCTCTAATTCTAAGATTGTGCTCTCTGGTCCTGGACTCACCCACCAAGGGAAACAGCTTGGCCACATCTACTCTGTCCAGTCTTTTCAACATTTTAAATGTTTCTATGAGGTCCCCTCTCATTCTTCTGTACTCCAGTGAGTACAGTCCAAGAGCCAACAAATGCTTATCATATGTAAGCCCTTTCATTCCGGGAATCAACCTTGTAAATCTCCTCTGAACTCTCTCCAACATCAGCACATCCTTCCTAAGATATGGGGCCCAAAACTGTACACAGTATTCCAAATGAGGCCTCACTAGTGCTCCGTAGAGCCTCAACAACACTTCCTTACTTTTATACACTACACCTCTCGAAATGAATGCCAACATAGCATTCGTTTTCTTTACCACCGATCCAACCTGGTGGTTAACCTTTAGGGTATCCTGAACGAGTACCTCCAAGTCCCTTTGTACTTCTGTACTTTGAATTTTCTCCCCTTCTAGATAATAATCTGCCCATTTATTTCTGTTTCCAAAGTGTACAACTGCACATTTCTCAACATTGAATCTCATCTGCCATTTCCTTGCCCATTCTCTTAAACTATCTAGGTCTCTCTGCAACCTACCTGTCTCCTCAATATTCTCTACTCCTCCACCTATCTTGGTGTCATCCACAAACTTAGCCACAAAACCATTTACTCCCTCATCCAAATCGTTAATGTACAGGGTAAAAAGAAGCGGCCCCAACACCGACCCCTGCGGAACACCACTAGTAACCGGTAGCCAACCAGAACAGGATCCTTTTATTCCCACCCTTTGCTTTCTGCCAACCAGCCAATGCTCCACCCAATCTGTTATCCTACCTATAAATCCATGACCTCTCATCTTATTAATCAGTGTCTTGTGCGGCACCTTGTTGAAGGCCTTTTCTGAAGGACTAAATACACAACATCTACCGCCTCTCCTTTATCCACCCTACCTGAGCTTTCTTCAAAAAACTCCAATAGGTTGGTCAGGCATGATCTTCCCTTCACGAAACCATGTTGGCTTGGACCGATCTTGCCTTGCACCTCTAGGTATTCCATGACCTCATCCTTGAGGATTGATTCAAATAATTTTCCCACCACCGACGTCAGACTAATAGGTCTGTAATTTCCTTTATGCTGCCTCCCACCTTTCTTATACAGCAGAACTACATTTGCGACCCTCCAGTCCTCCGGAACCATGCCAGAGTCTATCGATTCCTGGAAAATTATCACCAATGCCTCCGCTATCTCTGAAGCCACCTCCTTCAGAATCCAGGGATGCACCTCATCTGGTCCGGGAGACTCATCAGTCTTTAGTCCATTTAGCTTTCCGAGCACCTTCTCTCTAGTAATCTTAACTGAACTCAGTTCCATCCCTTGAGACCCCTGACTAACCGGTATATTGCTGATGTCCTCCACAGTGAAGACCGATGCAAAATACTCATTTAGTTCCTCTGCCATCTCTTTATTATCCATTATAATCTCTCCCGCACCATTATCGATTGGTCCTATATCAACCCGTGTCTCTCTTTTACTCCTTATATATTTAAAAAAACTCTTAGTATCCTTTCGAATGTTATCTGCCAACTTCCGTTCATGATTCATCTTTTCTTTCCTAATGACCTTCTTAGTTTCTTTCTGCAGGTTTTTAAAAGTTTCCCAGTCTTCTGTTTTCCCACTAATTTTTGCTTCCTTGTATGCCCTCCCTTTTGCTTTTATTTTAGCCTTCACCTCTCTCGTTATCCACATTTGTGCCTTTTTTCCATTCAAAACCTTTTTTTTTGGAATATATCTTGCGTTTTCCTTATTTCTTGTAGAAATTCAATCCATTTCTGCTCCGCCGTCCCTCCAGCTAGCTTACTCTTCCAATCAATTTGGGCCAGCTCATCTCTCATGCCACAGTAATTTCCTTTGTTCCACTGAAATATCGATACACCAGTTATCAGCTTCTCCTTCTCAAATTTAAAACTGAACTCAATCATATTGTGATCACTAGTTCCTAATGGTTCCTTTACCTCTAGTTCCCTAATCACCTCTGGTTCGTTACACAGCACCCAATCCAAAACAGCCGATCCCCTGGTGGGCTCATCAACAAGTTGCTCCAAAAAGCTGTCCCATAGACATTCCACAAACTCACTCTCCTGAGATCTACTGCCTTGCTGGATTTCCCAGTCCACCTTCATGTTAAAATCCCCCATAATTATCTTAATGTTGTCACTCTGGCACGCTTTTTCTATTTCTAACTGCAGCTTATAGTCCACTTCCTGACTGCTATTAGGGGGCCTATATATAACTGCTACTATTCTCCTTTTACCCTTGCTATTTCTTAGCTCCACCCATAAGGATTCCACCTCTTCTGACCCAATGTCCTTCCTTTCTATTGATTTTATATCATTACTAACCATCATGGCCACACCACCCCCTCTGCCTACCCGCCTATCCTTCCTACACACTGTGTACCCTGGGACATTGAGTTCCCAATCAACCCCTCCATAGATACAACTCTTAAGTAAATTTCAGCTCGTATGTTTGAGCTTATCCATCTACAAATCTACCCATTCCTGATCCCCGTGTTCTTGATCTTGACCCTGGCTCTGACCACAAGCCCAGACCCCAGTGTTCCTGCCTTTGACTCCACTCTGGCCACAGACCTGGCCCACACTCTAGACTGCAGTTCCTGCCACAAATCTACCCACGTTCCTGACCCTCGGTGTTCCCAACCCTGGCTTGGCTGAATACTGGTTGTTGGTATCTCACCACTTGCCAGCATGAGAACAATTGCAATCCATCTCATGGCAAATGGGATTCACCGGACACCACAGGAGAGGGCCCTCGAAGTATACTCAGTGTTTACTAACACCCCCAGCAATACACAGCCAACTTCATGGGTATATGGATCTGTGGATAATAAGTCAGCAGATAATCAGGAGTCATTATCATTACAGGTAATCACTGATAGAGAAATTATTGGAAACAATTCTGAAGGACAGGATGAATCTGTAGTTAGAGAGGCAACGAATAATCAAGAGCTAAAAACAAACTGCTAGAGGAACTCAACAGGTCAAGCTGTATCTGTGAAGCAAAAGGAATTGTCACTGTTTCAGATTGAGACCCTGCATCGAGACCCTGAACCTTTTGCCCCAGATCCAGCACCTGCAGTCTCATGTGTCTCTAAGGATAGTCAGGATGACTTTAAGGGGGAGTCTAGTCCGACTGATTTGATTGAATTTTTCAGAGGTAACAAAGCTTCTCAATGAGGGCTGTGTGGCTGGTGTTACCTTCAACCACAAGTCCATCAGGCAGTGGTCAGCACGGAACATCCTGCAGACACCGCAGGAGAAGGACTCAACGGATACTGTGGGGTGGTTCGCTGAGCAGACTGTCCAGACCATCTGGCAGAATGCCTCATCACCAGAACTCACCAACAAGCACCAAGACCTCACTTGGCTGGTGGTGAGAGGGGCCCTCCCAGTCAGATCCTTCCTGCATGGACGAAACATAAGTTCCAGCGCGCGCTGCCTCTGCGAGGACTGCGCTGGGGAGGAGACGGTCGCCCACCTCTTTGCAGGCTGTGGGTTTGCAAGGAGGGTGTGGCAAAAGATGCAAGGGTCCTTGTCACGTTTCATGCCCAGCAGCTGTGTGATCTACAGGCTGTTCCCGGGGACGGACACACAGACAGAGGTCAACTGCTGGAAGGTCATCAACTCAGTGAAAGACGCCCTTTGCTCTGCCTGAAACTTGTTGGTCTCCCAGCACTGCGAGATGTCCGTAGAGGAATGCTGCTGACTGGCACATTCCAGGCTGCAGGAGTATGTACTGAGGGACGCACTGAAGCTAGGTGCAGCCAACGCGAGGACTCGGTGGGGAAGGACTAGAGTTTAGTGTTCTTCTGCCACTGGAGAGGGAGGGGCGGGGTCAGGCGAGAAGGCCCCTTATGTATTGTAAATATGGGATTGGGGTAGCACCACAGGGAGCCACACGAGTGGCATCGGTGCTGTGTTTTTTATACACTAATGATTGATCCAAACACGAATGTAAAGGTTTGCACTGTTTTATTGTTGTATATAGTTTTTTTTATGATGATTAAAGTTTATTTTGGAATAAAAAGAATCTATATTAATTTCAGTCACCTTTGATAAGGTCCCTCCATAGAAGATTGGTCCAAAATGTAAGAGCCCATAGAATTTAGTGCATTTTGGGAAACTGGATCCAAAATTGGTTTGGTGAGAGGAGGCAGAGGGTGATAGTCAAGGTTTGTGTTTTGTGTTTGGAAGTCCGTGACCAACAGTATACCTCAGAGATCAGTGCTGGGACCCCTGCTGTTTGTTATATATTCACATTTAGATTGTTAATTTACAAGAGGTATGAGAGGTAAATTTGTGGATGATACGAAAATTAGTGATGTTTATGTTATTGAGTAGTCCTGCTACAGAATGATATTGATGAATTGGTAAGATAGGCAGAACAACGGCAGATGGAATTTAATCCTGAAACGTGAGGTGATGCATCTTGGGAGGACTAATAAGGCTGGGATACACATACTGAATGGGAGGGCCCGAGGAATTAGGAACAAAAGGAACTTGATGTACATATCTAAGAATCCCTGACAGCAGCAGCGCAGTTAAGAAGACATAGGGTTAAAAAGGCATACAGAATGCTTGCCCACATTAGCCAAGGCACAGAATATAAGAGGGGGGAGGCACATAAAGCATTAGTTAGGCCACACCTGGTGCACTGTGTTCAGTTCTATATGCCACACTTTAGGACGGATGTGATTGCACTGGAGAAGGTACAGAGGAGGTTCACCAGGATGTTGCCTGGATCGGAGGACATGAGTTATGGGGAGATTGGATAGGCTGGGCTTGTTTTCCCTGGAGTGACAGAGGCTGACAGTGGACCTGACAGACTCAGATTATGAGAGGTGTAGAGAGTCAAAATCTTTCTCCCATGGTAGAGATATAAAAAAAAAAGGTTTAGGATGAAATGAAAGAGTTTAAAAACCAAAAATCTGAGGGATACATTTTGTTTTACACAGAATGGTTGGTATCTGGAACTCATTACCAGAGGAGGTCAGAGTCATACAGAGATAAAGCATGGAGACAGGCCCTTTGGTCCAGTGAACCCACGTTGACCATCAACCACCCATTTTACACTAATCCTACATTAATTCCATTTTTTTATTCTCCCCACATTCTCTTCAACTCTCCATAGATTCTACCACTTGCCTACACACTAGGGTAATTTACAGTGGACAATTATCCTACTAACTTGCATGTCTTTGGCATGTGGGTGGAAACAGCAGCATGTGGAGGAAACCCATGCAGTCACAGAGAGAACATGCAAACTCCACACAGACAGCACCAAAGGTCTGGATTGAACCTGGGTCTCTGGCACTATGATGCAGCAGGTTTACTAGCTGTGCCACTCTGATGCCCTCTCTGGTGATGGAGACTGAAACAATTGCTATGTTTAAGAGGCATTTAGACAGTCAATTAAATAGGCAAAACTTTAGAAGAATGCGGTCATAATGTTGCGGCTCATATTTAAACTTTGGTGACGAACAAAAGGGTCAGCAATGAGCATGATGTGCCAAAGGGCTCATTTCTGTGTTGTGTGTGACTCTCCGACTTGGATGTTGTCAGGGGTGGAAAGTTTCCGTTATGAAGAGAGACTGAATAGGCTGGCTTTGTTTTCTTAGAGCAAAGGAGGCTGAGGGAGGACCTGATTGAGGGATACAAAATTCAGAGGGGAATGGATAGGGTTGACTGTGAGCAACATTTCCCCTTAAAACTTTATAACTTTATTTACATTACGGTAACAGGCCTTTCCGGCCCAACGAGTCCAGGCCGACCATTTAGACCCATGTTAACCTATCTGTACGTCTTTGGAATGTGGGAGGAAACTGGAGCACCTGGAGGAAACCCACGCAGACATGGGGAGAACGTACAAACTCCTTGCAGACAACGATGGGAATTGAACCCCGATCGCTGGTGCTGTAATAGTGTCATGCTAACCGCTACACTACCGTGCCTTAGCAGAGGTGTTTTTAACCAAAGGACATAGGTTTATGGTAAAGAGGAAGAAATAATGAAGGGATTTAAGGAAGATTTTGAAAGTCGGATGAAATCTGGAATGCACTGCCTGAGGGGATGATAGAGATGGAGACAGATATACTCACAACATTTTTTAAGCATTTAGGCGAGCACTTGAAATGCCGTAGCATGGAATAGTATAGGTAGTTGCTTGACAGTCAAAGATGCAGCTTGACACTATCTCTGTGATTGGGATGGCTTCTGGGAGCAAGTAGATTTAGCAAGCAGATGAGCATTGAGCCACTGTTTTTCAATGCAACTTGATTACAAATCTTCGGCATCCAATCTTGTGTAGTAGATACATTTCCAAATATTTACTGAGTGACGTACAAGGCCAATAAACTAGATTATTTTGGAGTTTATAGTTTGTAGGAAAGGAATGTGTGTGTTAAACAAGGTTGGATGCCATAGATTTTGGAGTTTAAAGATGTTGTGTTTGGAGAAAGGGATTGTACTAGAGTAAGAGGATACAGGTAATGAAGGATGAGAACATAAGAAGTAGAAGCAGGAGTTGCCCAATAAGCCCTTTATGAATGTTGTGCCATTTCAATTAGACCATAGCTGATATTTTACCTCAGTGTTGCTTTCTTGTACCTACCCCTTACCTCTTGATTCCCAAAATATCCAAAAGTTCATCAATTTCATTTGAGTTATTGATGTAGATTATGAGTAGCTGGGACCTTACCACGCAGTCCTGCAGTGCCCCACTAGTCACAGTCTCTCATCACTAAAATTACCTGTTTTATTTTCTAAGTCTGTTTCTGTCCATTAACCAATCCTCAGTACACACTATTATAATACCCTCAATCCCATATGCTCTAATTTTCTTTAATATCTTTTTGTGTGGCATCCTACAAAAGCCCTTATGAGATTCCAAATATGCAATATTCACTGGTGCCCCCTTTTGTGATTTGCAACCTCAAAAAAACTGTAGGTCAAAAATAAATCCACGTTGGCTCTGCCCAATCATATTATTGTCTTACACTTCCTTCACAGTAGATTCCAGTAATTTCCCTCTTACTAAGGAAATGGTTGGACAAAGCTTAGACAAAGAGAGTGGAACCATGGGATTAGTGAGGCGAGGAGAGGCTGTGCACATGGTCAAGAATAAGGGATGGAGTTAGAGAATAGAAGGACTATGAATGAGGAGAAAAGAGACCAAAGGCAACCAGGATGATCTAGAACAAGACCAGAGGTTAAAGGAAAATGTATGATTTAATCTCTGGGAGGCTTTGAGTTTGACACAAATGTAGGTTGGGGATGGGGGATTTGGTCTTGGTGGGTGTAAGAGACAGTAAAAAAAAAAGGGGAGAGATGAGATGAGTGTCACGCCTACATGGGATTTTTAGTTATAGAAATCCAAATGGTTATGTTGCAGGGATCAATACTTGGCCTCAAATGGACTTAGTGCTTTTGATGTGATGAAGTTTCATGCTACTGTGTTGCCAGCCAATTCTTATCTGCGGAAACATTTGCTCAAGATTCAGAAGCATCTCTTGGCATTGCTGGAAGAGTATTTACCTTCACCTTGATTACTCATCTGCTGGTGACTGGTCCTTAGTACACAGAGAACAGTTTTTATCAGTGTTTTATACTGATTAAAAACTGTTCTGTATGTACCGTGGATCAGCCACCAGCACAAGGTCAATCAGCATGAAGGAAAAAATACTCTTACACCAACAATGAGTCCTGAGGCAAATATTTCTGCAGCTAAGGGGAGGCTGTCAATAGCATTAGCACGAAGCTCCATCGCTTAGAAATATGAGTTGGGGTTAAGATCAGGTGATGTATCACAAGAAACATATGAACTTAGGAACTAGGAGCAGGAATACACCGTGTAGTTCCTTGAACTTGCTCTGCTGTTTGATATGATCATGGCTCATTTGGTCTTGGCCTCAGTTCCACTTTATTACCTTTTCCATAATCCTTGACTCTCTTTTGCTGCCTGGTACTGAGCTGGTATAACAGTACATGACGTCACGCTTACACCAGCATGGTTAATGGTGATGCATGGCACATGATCTACAAATGTCATTCACGCATGTTTTGATGGCACTTCTAAATTGTTTTTTCTGTGATCTGCAAATGACTTGGGCTATTTGTGCAGAAGCAGGCTTTCATGAAGCAGTTTGAGGCATGCTTCAGTATAAAAGGGGTTATTGGACCAGGCCCCTGGCTATCTTTTTCAGCACACGGATCCTTACTACTTTATTGACAAAATACTAACAGCCAGCCTTCATTTGACCTGTGGCTTCTTGCCATCAGAAAATACTTTCTGCTCATACTGCTGAGGTTCAAATACAGAATCATCAAATACTAAACCAGAATTGCTGGTAAATATATAAGATTATGAGAACATAGTTTTGTGCCTCAAAAGGTGTACAAACTGATGATGCTACTTGCACAGTAGATTAGGCTTTGCATATTTTGTACACACAGTGCCCTTACCTTTATGTGTTCTACTGCAGAGATAGCAGAGAAAATTGTGTAGGTTTCATGTTGTGGGGAGTTTTGTGGGGTTGGCGGGGGAGGTAGTATAGTCATAGTTAGAAAAAAGCCCAGGTGTGGGGTAGGGAGGGTTGCAGTTTCAGTCGGGGAATATTGGAATTGTAACTTCAAGGGTTTGTTTGGGCATTCAGGCAATCATATGGGGGGTGTGGAGCAGACAGTGGGGTCTGGTCATGGATAGTGGGGGAAGGAGCAGGGAAGAGATTTCCAACCAGGGTATGTAGGGGAAGGGTGTTCGTGGTGGCAGTGAGGGGTAAGTAGAAAACTTGAAGGGGGGGGGATGCTGTGGGCTGCTGACAAGAGGATCCACTACTGAACACAACAGCTAGTTGCCTAGTCCAATAGCTTCGGAAGCCTGCTTTGTGAAGGCCTGCTTCTGCAGGAGTGGTTCATACCATTTGCAAGTCGCACAAAGACCATTGAAGATGCAAGAAAGGCTGACCAATGAATTTGTAAGTGCCATCAAAGCGTGCATGGGCTGTCATTTGATGTCACCACACAAGTCCAGACTCTACAGGTAGAACCTTGATCCAATGTGATATGCAATGAAATCTGTGCAATTAGTAGCTCTCACTTAAATTCCTTGAGTTCACGAAGAAGAAAGTTGCCTTACAAAATATAAGCAATGTTTAGATCTGTCAGTTTTCCATTGGGTTTCTGGAATAATTTTTCCAAATCATCTAATGCTCCCAGATCCTATTGTGCTTAGGCCTTTTAGACAGTTAAAGTTGTTACATTTGTTCTCTTCTTTCTTACATTCTCCAACAAAATGTCCAACTGATTATTGTTAAAGGCTGATGCAATGTAGCATAGCAGTAGTGGTCTGGATTAAATCCACCCAGTTTAGCAGTAAAACAAAAATGTTATTTTTTTTAACAATGCTAAACTATTTGTCATTGTGTTTGAAGAGCAATCCTCCTATCTGTGGAATGCAACAAGGTCAGAGTTATGAGTAACTTTACAGTTAGTTTAATGTTCTGGAATTTTACTTGAATTGGGTGGAGGGGAAGATGGGGAAAATTTCTTAGACATTCTGTAAGAGAATTGTGTGGAAATTTGCCTATTGATTTTTTTTTGGCAGGAAGTTGATTTGTGCACGTTACAAAGGATATATTATGCATCGTCATAAAAGGATATATGTTCAATGGGCTGAATGGCCTTTTTGCTGTACTCTCGGAAAGTTGTAACAGAACAGGCTGTCAATAAATCATGGCCAGCAGTATGGGCTTTGTCGCAATGGTTTGTCAACCTCTAATAGTGCTGACTGTCTATGTAATGATTTGTGATTCTGTTAGTTTAAATATGAGCCACAAAGACAACCAAACTATGCTAAAGCAAGTTTCTTGGGTTTCCTTTGATTCTCTTCCTTTTTAAAAGCACTTTAATAACTATTTTTTTGAAGGTATGTAAATTAATGTCTTATTTGGTATATAAAAAATAATAGTATGAGGTTCTCTTAATAAAGGATATTACACACATGCAATGATTAACTCTATAATGAACATAGGCAGGCCTTTGCATTAGTGCATACATGGGAAAAATTTTGAGACAAACGATGAGTATTATTTAAGAGAGATTTTAATATTTTCTAACCTTTTTTTAAAAGAGTTGATAGTTTTAAACAGTGATTTTTTTTTCATTGATGATATTTGTTAGTTCCTGGCAGGTACTTGTCTTGAGGTGTTGCCAACTACAGGCTTGCCTGCTTTACTATTGGCATTTGCTGCATTCTATCTGTTCCCAGCATGATTATAGACCAGGATGTGTGTGGCTAGCAGATCCATGGGGGGATGGTATGAAGAAAAAAGTTGAGTTAGTTTGTAATGTGTGGATACAGTGAAATCTTGTTAATGCATCCCAAAGGTGCAGAGCTCCTTGAATCGTGATGTTTATTTCATTGATGTTGCATCTATAAAGAGATGCAGGAGTAACCAAGTACAGCTTACTAATGATTTTGGCCTTAACTGTGGGCCTTATTCATTGTGTGCAGGCTTTCCTTATCAGAGAATTAAGGCATCATTTCTCTCGTTATGAATGAACATAAACATACCCAATTCTGAGGTTCCTCTCATTTTTCTTTCCTGCTAAGAACATAATGTTTTCCAAGATTTGCATTATAAGATGCTCTCACCTTCGTGTGCAGTTGCAATGCTAAACACGAGGAATTTACAGACTGATGTAGCCATCATACATTTCCATGAATGTCATCAATCACCTCCCACTGTCAGAGAAAAGTATTTAAACAAGTGATATTACTATATCTGTTGTTTTGTGACAGACCTTGTTCTTCCTTTGCAGTACTCCTGAAACATCTCTCTCTAATTCATATTGCTTCTATTTATGGTTGGCAGAATTTCACAGTTAAAGTAACAAAGGGAATAGTCTAACAACATTTTATTCCATTAACTTTAATGCAACTAGTGGACGATATTCTTGCTCACATTTGGCACTACCAACCAGGATAAATTTATACGCTGTAACTTCCTTCAGTAACAGTTGCTCATTGTGTCTAATGTAAATTTCCCTCCAGAAGTGGTTTCATTTTGAAGTCCTTTAGGACTACCATATTTTATATCAATATCAAGGCCATTCTGTTCCTTTTGTATTTGTACAACCATTTGACTCCGCCAGTCCATGCTGGTTTAATGCTGCATCTGAGCCTTTCCCATCTTTCTTCATCTTAACCTCTGCGTCTATTCCCTTCACTCTCGTTTGCTTGTCCAACCTCCCTTTAAATGCATCTAAACCATTTGCCTCACCCACCTTCTGTTGGAGGCGAGTTTGCATTCTCACCACCTTTTCAGTAAAGATGTTCCTTCTGAACTCCCCATTAGGATTCTTGGTGACTTCTTGTATTGATGGCCTTCAAGTTTGTTCTACTCCACAAATGGAAACTTTCTCTCTGTACTCACTCTATCAAAACCTTTTATTACTTTGTAGACCTCTTCTAAGTCTCCCCTCTGCCTTTTTTCTCAGGAGAAAAGAGGTGTAGTCTTTTCCTTCTTTCCTGATGTTCATACTCTTTTATTTCTGGTATTATCTTTGTAAAACTTGCCTGCACCTGTTCAGTGCCTCTATGTCCTTAATGTCGTGCTTTACTCTGTGCACTCCAAATATGATTTGACACAGTGTTATTATAACTTAACTTTCAAATTCTGTTCTTCTGGAGGTACTCCCTTGTGCTTGGTTGCATTTTTTTATGGCTTTGAAGGTCTGTGGCATGGCTTCAATGATTTGTGTATTTGTATTTTGAGATATCTTCTTCCCTTTCCCCACTAGATTCATACCTGCCAAGTAATAAATGATCTCCATGTTCTGCTCATCAAAATATACTACTTTATATTTGTCTTTGTTGAACTTCATTTGCCAATTATTTGCTCATCATGCAAGTTTATCAATGTTGTACTATAGTTCTTATTTCTTATCAATGTCAAATATGTCACTATGATTGCTGGCAGCTCACTAAAACTTATGTAATATATATGACTTTGTGAATTCAGATATGTGCTTTAACCAACTTTAGATCAAATTTGAATGGTCATAGTGCCTGAGACTTGATTCATGGGGTTGCTCATGAGGTCTGTTACCCCTTTTCCTCAAAAATTTGTCTTAGTATTCCCAATATACCACCGTTGTCCATTGCTCACACTTCAGCGACCACTTAATTATTTACCTGGATTACCATAATTTAGAAGCATAATTAGCTGGGAAACACTTATTGAAAATAATTAACCTTTTGTTTAACCAGAATATGTATTCATTTTTTCTCATCTCCAGGAATGACTGAGCAGTTCACAGAATGTTATATACTTGTGCCTCTTTTATAATGGTTTAGCAAATCCTGTGAAATAGAAATGTTAATATTTAAATGAAAATTATTTCTAGATTATTGATTATGAGTAGTTGTGCATGTAAAAGGAATTAGGATCTTTTAAATGCAGAATAATCATATTTGTGTCTTTCTGTAAATCAATATAATAATAATTCACAATTCCTCTATTTTGTTATTATGTTCAATTTGTTTACTGCATATCTTGTGTCTCTGCACTGTGAAAATATTGATATTATTTATTAATATGATATAACCTCTAAAACTGTTTGTCTTTCTTAACCCCCCCAGGCTGTCAGTGCTTGACTGTCACTTTCCCAGAGTTACCTCTAAGGTTTCAGCTCTGTCTAGACCGTCACCCACAGACCCACCTAGGCAATCTTTTTCATGTTTCAAATGGATAGTTCTTATTGTACATTTAACAGTTCCTATCATTTATTAGTTTTGTATTTCATTTCCACAGAAAAATTTTAGTTTCACAATGATAGACTGTTTTCAAATCTGTCAATGATTGAACTAAAATTTGCTTGCTCAAAAATGAAATGTTATAGCCTAGAATAATCCTTGTGCTTTTTTTTTAGGCACTTATTGCACAAAATTCTGCAGTAGATCATGCTCACAAACAGGTGTTCTAGGTGAAATTGCACCAATTGTGAAATTGGATCAGGCACTTCAATGTATGATCCATGTTAGTGCACCTGACTTTTTTTCCTGGTGATGGTATTACTTGCCTAATGCAACTTAAGCTAATATTGATGTATATTGGAGCACACAGTTCCAACCCACAATTGTCATAGAACAGAATCAGTAGAACTAGGAGTAACAAGTGTAATTGGAAGGAAAATAAATTGTACATGTCTCAGGAATCTTTGGTAACATTGCTTGTGATAATGAGATAAATGGCTTTTTTTTTCTACCTAATGCTGTCCTGAGTCCAGAATTGTCCTGGATAAAGCATGCCTTTGCACCATATCTGGCTTTATAATTCTTGAAGTAATAAGTTGGTTATTGGACCAACATAAACTTGACTATTCCAATGGAGGAGCCAGTAGATTGGCATACAGCAGGAGCAGGACCCTTTCTGATGTATTGAGACTTAGATGAACATGGTCTGCCGTTGCTAGCTGATTGGGAATGGCCCTGGAGTTGTGACGGGGCTGGGTTTACTCCAGAGGAGGTTGAGTGGCTGGAGAATTGGGGAGAAGCCACTGGTGAAGACAACAGAGAGGGAGTGGATGGAATTTGGGAATTGGACAGGAGGCGGGGGAATGTCACGGGGAGGAAGGGAAGGAGAGGATTAAGGGAGTGGGGCGAGGAAGGGGAACAAAGAAATATCTTTTGGGAGAGCATGTGCATGAGTAAAATGCAGCTACATGTGGATTGAATTTGACCAATCATCTGTGTGTTGAATTTTTGCAGCAGAGCCTGGTCTCCAATCGTCTTGGATCTCCTTGTGATTACATTGAGATCTTGTTCTGTCGAGACCATATGATAACTTGTGTGTAACAGCGATTCCACATTAAAACATATCACTTACAGTCATCATACGTTCTGTGAAAGTAAGTCATCATCAAACCCAAGGGACTGCCTAAAGAAGAAGCAGACACTAGTAGTCAGTTGGGGAAGTCCAGATGATGCATAAAATTCCCTTGCATCCTGTTTTGCAGGTCCACCTACGCTGATAATAATACATGATGAATCCCTTGTCCGGTTAGTTAAATGGCTTGCCACAACATTTCTACATTTCTTGATGTACAACATCTCACTAAATGAACTCGTACTTCTACATAAAATACACTTTGCTGTGAGGATCTCCACTCTGCAAGTATAAAGGTCACTCTGACAGAGCAGAATACAGGAAAGAAGAAAGCAGCCAAAGTAAACATTGGTCACTTAAAAGGTGACAGTGGAATTAATATTTGGAAATGGAGAAACGGTAGACATTCTTAAAAAAAATTACTCTGCATTAGTTTTCATGGTGAGAGATGCTAAAAATATTCCAGCAATAATAGATAACCACAGGTCTGTAGGGAGAGAGACACTTATAATAATACTGTCTATCACTAGAACAAAATATAAGGCAAACAAATGGGGCTAACGACAAATAAGTCCCCTGGATCTGCTAACCTGCATTCCAGGGCCTTAAAGGAAATGGTTGCAGAGGTGGTGAATGCTTTGGCTGTTAGCTACCAAAATTCCCCTGATCCTAGAGTGATCCCAGAGGATTGGAAAATCACAAGTGTAATGACTCTATTCAAGGAAGAGCAGAAAGCAGAAAACCACAGGTTATTTAGCTTAACATCTGTCATTGGGGAAAATGCTGGAATCCATTATCAAGGATTGAATAGCAATATATTTTAAAAAAATCATAAGACAATCAAGCAGAGTCAAAATGCTTTTAAGAAAGAGAAATTGTAGTTGACAATTTTTCTTTGATGTTATAACAAACAGGGTAAATAAAGGGGAACCAATAAATGCGGTGTATTTGGATTTCAGAAGGCATTCAGTAAGGTGTCATATAAAAATATTCTGCACAAGATGCGAGGTTACAAGGTGGGTGTGATATATTGGCATGAATAGGGGATGGCTAATTAACAGAAAACGGAGAGCTATGATAAATGTATCATTTTCAGATCAGCAATCAATAACTAGTGGGTGCTGGGGCCTCAGCTATTTACAATCCTTATTAATGATTTGGACGAAGGGATGAGTTTACTGTAAATCAATTTGTTGATGAATAAAAGAGAGGTGGTTTACCAAGCCGTGAGAAGGACAGGGGTATTAACAGGTTATGTAGGTGGAGGAGAAATTAACAGATGGAGTATAATATGGGATAATGTGAGATCTGTTCCTGGGGTGGGCATAATAAGAGAGTTAAGCAGGTTGAGCTTATGAATGTGAATCATTTGCCTAGAGGCTGGGTAGACACAGGATGTTTTCGCCTAGTGGGTGATATCTAGAACGAGGCATAGTTTCAGAATAAGGGTCAACATTTAAGATGAAAATGAGGAGGAACTTTGTCTCGTAGGTTTGTGATCCATTGGAGTTCTTACCTTAAAACACTAAGGAGGCAGAGTCATTGCATTTATTCAAGGCAGAGGTCAATAGACATTTGAAATACAGGGAAGGCAGACAGTGGGGAAGATAGTGTTGAGGCTAAGATTGCATCAGCCATGATCTTGCTGAATGATGATTTTATTGAATGAAAGAACAGGCTCAAAGGGTTGATTAGCCTACTAATGCTACTTTTTCTAGTGTTCTTGTAATGTGTGTTGCTGCTGTTGTCTTCCACGAGGAGTTTACCTTTAAGGACTGATGCCCTTCTTTGATTATTGTGGAACAATGAATTGAGAGCTTTGCTAAATGGGATGAGGTCATATCAGGAATTGTCTGGGTTCTGTTTCAGTACTCATTTCACTCCACATTTTGGCCAATTTTACATTTTTTGAGTAGGGGCTAACTGTGCGAACCACCCATATAGTAGTGCATAAATATAAATAAAACCCTATTTGTAGGAAATGTTTCCCGTTCAATAGCTGAAAAGATAAGCCATACATTTCTACCGTATACTTTTTGCACCATCAATTTAATTGATTCTATTCCGGTCTTCTGAAACAGTGTTGGGATTTAAGGTCATACCATTGGTTTGTAGGTGACAGAATATAATTATTGTGTCAACATTTTGTTGCATATAAACATAAGAAGTAGGAGTAGGCCACTCGATCCCTTATCCTGCTCCACAATTTAATAAGATCTTGACAAATCTCATTGTAACCTTAGCTCTGTATTCTTGTCTAGCCACAGTAACCTTTCACCTGTTTGCTTATTATGTATGTATCTGTCTCTGCCTTAAAAATATTCAAAGGCTCGTCTTCCACTCGTCTTTGAGAAAAAGAGTTCCAAGGGCTTGCAACCCCCGAGAGGAAAAAAGTCATCTCCTCTCTCTTAAATGAATTACTCCTTATTTTTAAAACCACAACCCCCTAGTTCTAGATCTTCCCACAAGAGGAAACATCCACTCCATACACATCTTATCAAGATCCCCAGGGGCTCATATACTTCAATCGTCCTCTCTCACTACTCCAGTGGATACAAGCCTAGCCAGTCCAACCTTTCCTCATGAGAGACCCCATCCACTCCAGGTGTTAGTCCAGCAGATATCAAGGAGACTTCTCTGACTTATGATGAGGCATTGAATTGCTCCACTTTAGAACCATTCTAAAGCAAATTTCATGTCCTCCCAAGTCTCTATAATTGAAAATCCAAAAAAATTGCATATGCGAGAAATCTTTGACCTGAAACATTAACCCTATTCTCTTTCCACAGACGCTGCCTGATTTGCCAATAATTTTGTAGCATTTTTTGTCTTTAAGTCACTTTAATTCTCCACATCATTCCCACTCTGATTTCCTTGATTTGGCCTCCTACACTGTTCTAACAATGTAAGCTCAAAGAACTGTATTTTCCAATTTGGCACTGTGCAGCCCTTGGGACTCGGTGTTGAATTCGCCATATTTAGTCTGTCCACCATTCCAGTTTTGTATCTCGCTATTCTAGCCACTCATTTTCTTTCCTCTTTTTCAAATTTATTTCTCTCCTCCTGCTTACACTCCCCAGATATGCATTTTGTTATGCGCTGTCCTTTGTCATCTTCTTTCAACTGGTACAGCCATCTCCTGGTCTTTACCCAATCACAGACTTTCCCTTTTGTTCTTGCCACACCACCCCTTTCTATACCACTTGTTTCATTTTTACCTTCTGCCAATGAAAGATCATTGACCTGAAATGTTAACTCGATTTCTCTCTCCATAGATGATCTCTGACTTGCTGAACATTTCTAGTATATCCAATTTTTATTTCAGATTTCTGGCATCTGCAGTATTTGACTTTTAGATTTCTTTTATTCAATTAAACTTATTTCCAAATTCTTTTTGAGGGGACGGAAGGGATTTGAGTGGACAAATGTGGTAATGGGTGGAGCAGTAGATGTAATAACATTATTGCTTTTGGTCCATGTGTAACAGAAGTTATTGAAGTGTACTGAAAGTCAGATGGAAAACAGCAGTGTGGGTTGAAGTTACAAGTTGCATCATGCCAACCAATAAGATAAATTTCTTCTCCAACACAAACTCGAGTTTCCTTCTGCTAGCTGACCTACCCAGGTTCCTGAGTCAGCAACACTAATTTTAAATTACTTATCCATGGCTTTGTGCCTTTCTATTTGCTTTAACCTCTTGCAGCCCTACACATCTCCACAAACATTGTATTACGTCACCGTAGGTTTTTCTGATTTCCTTTACCTTCCCTTTGGTGGTTGTGCCTTTTGCTGATTTGCTCTAAGTTCTGGAATTTTTTTCCTTTATCTCTCTATCCATCTGCTTCTTTCCTCTTGCATGATGCTCCTTAAAGCTCACCTCTTTGATCAAACTTTTGGTCACAGATCCCAATATCTCCTTGCATGGCTCAGTGTCATATTTTGTCTGGTGGCAATCCTCTAAAGCTCTATGGGATAGTTCCTTCTATGTTAGAGGCACAATATAAATAGTTCATGTTAGTCTCAGTTAATAATGATCAGATTTTCTTTACATGGCACTATGGACGGAAATAAGAGAACTATGTCATGGGAACATGAAAGCACTTTGATAATTGCTGTAAGTACACCAATTTGCTTAATAAACAGGGATTGAGTTGAATAGTACGTTAATTTGATCACCTCCATGATAGGGATCCAGTCACAAACAGCAAGTAATGAGCTTGCTTGAGGATCAAAGGACAAGAATCTCTCGGTGGCCATACATCTTGCATTGCCTCTGTAAATTCTTGGGTATGCAAAATCATGTGCTTTGGTTTTAAGATATTTCAGCCCGAGGCAATAATGATACTTCATTGCAGACTTGTTTCACTGACAGAACCGAGCAGTTTTGAAGAGAGTAATATCACATGAATCCATGTCATAAACATGAAGGGCTGATTTAACTATTATAATTGATTTCTCATGATAGGCATTTATTAAAACAGGATGATAAGGACAAACTTTAAAAGCAAATTTCTCAGACTTTGCACAGTATAATAAAGTGCACATATATTCAAACAACAGCCGGTCATCCTGGTGACATTAATAGAAAGGTATGTAACTGTAGGATTTCCAGATGAAGTGTGTGGGTGGCTAGCAAGCATTTAGCTACCAGACATCCTTTTTTTAATAAACAAAGCATTCATCGCTACATCTCTCTTACCTGTATTCTTTCAGGGCTGACTGTGTGACAGTGAACACAGTAAAAATAGGATTGTGACAATGAGATGGGAAGTATTTTCTCCCATTTTTGTCATAAGAAATGAGGACATAAAGTACTTGCACTCCATTTCTCTGTTTCTTTGTTGGAGGAATTAATACTCGTAAAAGCAATCACCTCGGCAGTACTCTGGGAACACATTAACTTTATTCGCCCTGTTACATTGCCACCAATACTTTTAAGATTCTGTTTTTTCAAAGCAATACAAAATTGAACTAAGGGACTCGAGGGATATTTCTGCACAGGATCAAGTGCCAACCAACTGAGCAAAAATAAAATATGTGAAGGGTGTTTAATATTTGAATAGATAGACTGGCGGGAAGAGATCAATCATTTTAAAATCTGTGATTTACTGTACAGTTAGAATTGGTATTATTGAGGCAATGATGAATTTAAAGATGATCATTATTAAAGAGATGTTATCTTTTTCTAATTTTATACAGATTGTATTTCAGAATGGACAGAATCTACATGAGCTATTGCTAATATAAGTCAGTGTTAACTGTTGATTCTTTGAAAATACAATTTCAGTGTAGCAAAATGCATTTTAAAATTCTAAAAATGGTGACATATTTATAATTACACAACCTTTACCTGAATTATGAAATCAGCCCTTGTTCAGTAAGCTAACTGTGGGGTACATTGTGATCACTTTAATAATATAGTATGATTAATTTAAGTACTGTATCAAGGGAATTCAATGACTAAAGTAATCCTTAGGTGCATCGCTTATCATCGTACACACCTGCAAGTTCATTATTGTTTTTTATGAGGTGAGATAGGACTGTAATCATTGCTGTGGAACTATTGCATTTAAAGAAATGGGCCATGGCATTATTGTGTTATGTTGGGATATAAATCATTTTTACAACAAAATAATATTTTAAATCTATTTGGAACTGTATACTTAATACAAAAGTGTGTGCATGTTTGGGTTTGTGTACATTCATTTGTGCTTGTGCAGGCTAAAGAGAGAGAGAGAGGAAGGAGACTACATACCCTGCAAGGGCAAAGCTGTTAAGCATTTAAAACTGTTTAACAAAAATACCATTTTATAATATTTTGAAGAGATTTTGTTTTACATCACACACCAGTGACTGTGTTATTTAAGTTAACACCTGTTTGATTTTTTTTTCCCTTAGACCCAACCTAGAAGATTGAATTTGGGTTAAGCAAGCACCTATGCTGAAGTGCCAATGTGTCAATGCACACCACTGCTTACTTCGGGTTTACACAAGATTCACAGCTGTATATGGGACTGAAGACCACTTGATTGCACAGCTCTTCAGTGCAGTTGTGGAAACAATTTAGGTGCTCGTCAATGTAATTTTACAGGTATTTTTTCTACCCGTTATTATAAGTGCAGAAACGGGAAACAAAGTGTAGCTTGCTCTTGATTGATAATGTTGTTGGGAAGGAAACCCTGGATAAGGACAGAATCTTTTTAGATAGACCAAAGAGTTCATGGAATGTAGATCTCTTGAACTTCACGATATTTGTTTCTCTGTGAAATGGGCTTCAGAGCATTTTGGCTCTCAAAAAACAAAACGAGGGAAGAACCATGGTCCACGTTGCACCAAAGGATAAACTGGTTTTAGGTTACATTGATTGGAATATTGCACACTGATAAAACAAAGCCACTCAACAGGGAAAGACGTTTAGTGTTCTGTGGCTCATCTTATGATGTGTCATGTTTTTAATTGCTTTCCAAAATGTATCTTTGCTTCATTTGTTGCATGAGAAATAACAATTTCCAGTCCAGCTTATGTAAAACGAACACTTCCCTGTCACTTGCAATAACAGTTAACTTCATTTAAATTTTTATTTTACTCATAGGTACTTGTAGTGTGAGTATACCAGTGTCATTATGAGTGTCCTAATGATTGAAGCCTTTTGTGGGGGTTCCCACAAACAGCTGATTGACCTACTTCAAGAGGAGATTGAGGGATGTTCCGTCTTTACCTTAACAGCTAAAAAGTGGCATTGGAGATCCCGTACTGCTGCACTATATTTCACGCAGACCATACCACCCAGTGACAATTACAGGTATGTGAGCAAAGAGGAGGTCTGTAACTCCCTAATTACCTTGTAGGTGGTTATTATGTGGAATAGCCAGGTAATTCACTCTACATTTTACAACACTATTAACCTTTTCTTTGGTATTAATGTAGTGCTAAGGGTTTTATACTCAAATCTGCCACATCTAATGCACGTGCCACAAAAGTATTCAAATGTCATTACCTTAGTATAATAGGAAGCTGTTTACTTCTATTGCATTTTTGATGTAGAAAGGCACATCATTGATAACCCATTCTAAAAACTGCTCAGTTGAAAACTCCCTCTTAATTGAATTTTAAACACTTTTTTATGTTGTTTACTCTGGGTACTCTATTTATTGATTTACAAACCAGATATTTCAGGAATGCTGATGACGTCATATGGGAACAAATTCAGCGTGGATATCGAGCCTGACCTTGTCGGAAAGCTGAATTAATATATGCAATTGAAATCACAAGATTCTTGAAGACCCCTGGGTTAATGACTAAGTCATTTGTTGTTAATTTAGCTCCCCTATGCTGTAGGGCTGAGGCATTCTCCCTTCATGTGATGATGTAATCAGAATATACTGCTTAAATGAAAAACACCACAGTAAAATAAAAAGAGCAAAAATACGGAGGAAATGTTTCCTTCTGATGTACATTAATAGCATTATTTCTCAATGATCAATTTCAAATCATCAAAAAATTACAACTTGGAATGACCACATCATAATTGGTGGTTTTGTTGTGAATGTAATGACACATCAACTACCTGAGCATATTAGCCATCACTCTGTTCCATGATGCATCCCCATTTGTAAAAACGTGGACTGATATCCCAATAATTCAATCCCATAAATTTTAAAATGGATACATGATAGCATCAAATTTTGGCTGTCCATGTTAACTATAACATTTTTTAAAATCTATATTTGTGGTGGCATTTGCTCTTTGAGCTCCAATATGTGCTGCTCTATTTCAGTAGTTCATAATTGACCTCCACCTGGAGCTAATTTAACTTTAAGTTAACCAGATGTAGCTTCTGAGAATTACCGTTCTTCTTAAAAAGCAAAGCTTGACTCCTATTCTTGTTTTAAGTTTGTCTGGTGAGTATTGTGAACACAAAATTATGCTGGGTTTCAGTGAGATTAGTGAATGCTATATTGTGCCAAACAGCATTAACAGTTTAAAAATGAAATGGAACATATCAAGCAAAAGAAATAATTTTACAGATGCTACAAAAGCAAACAGATCAAGTCTATGTGAACAGTATCAAAAAATACTTTGTATCAGGCAAGTTTATTTTCTGTTCACAGTAATTTTGTCCAATTAACATGTCAGAAATTTAATTGCTTGAATTTACTTCTTTACCATTCAGCAAAGTAATCTCCCTGCTGTTACAAGGTGCAAGGGCACCATTGGTTGACGATATTTCCATTCTTAGCAAATAACAGCCTTGTCTCGTTTGATATTTTCTCCACCTAACCCGGATGAGATATTTAAAAAAGCAGGCTTTTGATTATTCAGAACAAGGTGATAGTCCCAGTGTTCTGATTTGATAAAGCTTACTAGCAATTAAGGCTTTGTAACCCCTGATGCCTTGTTTTCTAAGCGGGTAACATATTGAGGAAATAATTCATTGATAAACAGGGAAAATATTTCATCTGTTTATTCCTTTGTAGTACTATCTTGAATATATTATTTATAATCACATCCACAGTTTCATTACCAGAAGACATTTGAAGAGAACATTTACCCTCAAAGGTGTTTGGGGAATACAGAAATTTGTCTTGCTTTGGACAGTATCTCATGCTCCCAGGTGAAAATGTACAAATATGTACATAAGTTAGATAGCTCTACTGCCCTACATGGCTGAGTAAGCTGCTGACACTCCAAGCATACTTCAACACAAAGAGTGACTGCTTAGAAGATAGATTTTGTGGGTACTGGGATCCATAATGGTAAAGGATTGAAGGAGTGATTTGTGTTCAAGATTTTAATCTCATTAGGAGAAATTTGGGAATTGGAGGCTGCTTTCTTCCCTTCCACCCCCTTGCGTCAAGTACAACTCTCCCTTATAAAGTTATGCTGCAGTGCTGTAAAACATTTATAGAGGATACACGATGGGGGGCAGTGGTATGTTTTTGTGAAGAACCAAGGCCAAGTGGTGTGTCTGTTTTGTACCATGGGTGTTATTTATTTTTCATTGTGGCTTGTTAAAATTGCTTATGAATAGTTTCTTTAAGAAATTTGTTTTATTGGCAAAACAGAGCCAGAGGTGCCAGTGGAATGCTCCATTTCAAGCTTCAGTTATGCAGCTTTGCTTGCTGGCTCTGAGTACTGTGCTGATTTGTGTTGGTAATTTGTGTCTTTCAAAAGATTTTACATTTTTCTTTCATTTTTAAATTGCTTTTATTATTTTTAATTCAATGGAGCACCTCCCAGACTGGACAAATATTTTTGACAATGGATTGGATTACCTCGCACTCAAACTTATAATGTTGCTGTATGCTGGGTCACTGCACGGTCATTGGGAATACTGTGGTTTATATTTGTGGGAAGAAGAGTTTGCTGTATACCTTGTATAAGAAATAAAATTGTATATGATCCATTCCACCACAGACGTTTAGGTCTGAATTACTTGTGGATAAGACTATGTTTGCAGGTTAAACTATCTTAAATCAATTTAACCAAACTGTGAAGTATAACTGGATTGGATGGTATGCCACCCAATTATTTCAGCAGCAGTCTTTCATTTCAACAAGTCAAAATGAAAGCAAGCATGTTTCTCAACTCTGTCTACCTGTCTGTTGATCAGGCATTATCAGAGTAATGGTATTGCTTCCCTTTCCATTCTTGCCATTTGCAATTGGACGGAACTCAACTAGGCAATAATGGCAGCAGTATGTGTAGGTCAAAGGTCTCCCCCTCAAAGTCTTTCTGAAGTTCTGATGTTGGAATTTAACAAGCTCAACTCCTAAAAATAACTCTTTAAAAATTGTATTCACAATCGGATTGTGTGCATAGTCAGGTTTTTCTTTGTTTGTTTGTGCACTAGGTTGGCCAGTCGCCTCGAGGAGTGAGTAGGAGGCACATATATTTCAGCCTGTGTCATTTGTTGTAGTTCTCCCTTTGGGAACAACATCATGATTATATCCGTTACAAAAAATCAAAATTGCAATTTGGGCAATGAAGTGTATCTGCTTGTGATATCCTGATACAGAATGTGCCTAAGTAAGGAAGATTTGAGCTTGTTTTGTTTATACAGTGGTCACTTCTTAGTAAGCTTGCCAGATTTGGCTGGACAAATTCCTGGAGATGACTTGCCCTCCTGCCTCCAATCAGCCAATCTGATCGAACAGTCTTTTCTCTACTTTTGCCAGCTACATCTCCAGTGATTGTATAACTAATAAATGAAACTGTTCAAAGAATTGGGGGGGGGGGGGGAAGCACTACGTTTAATTCCCCTAAGATTTTTGCTTTTTTCTGGGTTGCTTGCAGCAAATGTGCAGGAGACTCATTTGTGAATTCTGGAGACTCCAGATGAATCTTGGAGGTTTGGCAACCTATAACAGCCTAAGAAAAATATGTCAGAGTCAGCTTCAAAGCAGTGACCAGCAGCAGAATACTGATCTTGAAGATCTGGGTTCTTAGAACACTATCCTTATATTTTTTTGATAAATAAATATGTTTCTAGTCAAGTTAAACAAAACAAGAAACTTGCATGGTGCAGTTGCTAATCATCTCAGATGCTTTGCACATAATATGAGGTGTAACCACTATTATGTTGGTAAAAATGACAACTAATTTACCATTGAACCATAGAACAATACAGCACAATACAGGCCCTTCGGCCCACCATGTTGTGCTGACCTTCAAACCACTCCTAAGACTATCTAATCCCTTCCTCCCACATATCCCTCTATCTTAAATTCCTCCATATGCTTATCTAACAATCTCTGGAACTTGCCCAACGTATCAGCCTCCACCACCACCCCAGGCAGCGCATTCCATGCACCAACCATTCTCTGGGTGAAAAACCTCCCTCTGACATCTCCCTTGAACTCCCCCCCCCCCCCATTACCTTAAAGCCATGCCCGCTTGTATTGAGCATTGGTGCCCTGGAAAAGAGGTGCTTGCTGTCTATCTATTCCTCTTAATATTTTGTACACCTCTATCATGTCTCCCCTCATCCTCCTTCTCTCCAATGAGTAAAGCCCTAGCTCCTTTAGTCTCTCCTCATAATCCTTATAATCCTGTTTATGGGATGTTATTACAAGTAGTAACATCCCATAAACAGTGAATGAAAAGAAAGATCTGTTTTAAATGGTTCTTAGTGAGAAAAGAATTATCAGGATACCAAAGAAGTAGTTTTAATTTTACATCCAAATATGCCAGAATAGATTTGGTTTAATGTTAGCTCTAAAAAGTAGCTTCTCCCAGGATGTAACGTTCCTTCAGTACTGTATGAAACAGTCGTGTAATATTTGCCTTGAAATTCAATTGTAAAGGACAATTATTTTTGAAAATCGTTATCTGTTTTAGAGTGAAACATTAAGATGAGTATTTGTTTCATTTCTTACCAATCTGAAAATTCATCCAGGCATTCTCTGGTGTCAGTGGTACATGGGATGATATCGTTCCCTGTGCAGCTCTCCTTTTGGAGCATTGCACAGGAGCTTAGGCCATGTTGCCTTGGGGGTTGCCCATCGATGGGTAGACTCTGCCAGAACAGCATCAAACTGTTTTATCTATAAGTAAGTCAATTACTTGCTATCCATGGCCCTCACCACTTCATTCTGTATTGAGAACCTCCACCGGTGTACTGTATCTCAAACCGCATTTAACTTTTCTCAACAGCATGCTCCACTCTCTCTCTCTTAGTCCCTACCATCACTAAGTATTGGTCTCTACCTCGATCCTTCCCACTATCAGGTGCTGGTCTCCCTTCTGGTCCCTCCCAAGACCAAGTGATGGTCTCCCTTCATGAACTGCTGGTCTCCTTTCATCACATAATGGTCTCTTCGCCCAGACTCTCCTTTTGCAATGGGTGAAAAGTCAGTGCCGGCCTCTTCCCTGATCCCGCTAGTCACCGGGTATTTGTCACTTTCTTGATCTCTCTACCTTGATCCTTCCTTTGGTCTCTTCCCAGATTTATCTGATTACCAAGTGCCAGTTTCTTCCCTGTTTCCTGCCAAAACCAAGTGCCAGCCTTATCCTCCAATCATCATGTCAGTCATTCTCCCCAACCTTCTGATCACTAAGTGCCAGTTTCTCCTGATATCTGTCCTCTAACCAGGTGCTGGCCTTCCTTTCGATCACTCCTATCACCGAGCCCTGATCTCTCCCTTGATTACCCCCCACCCCCCCCATCACCAAGTGCCATTCTTTCTCAATCCCTCACAACCTCAGGAGGCAGTTCTTTACTTGATCCTAGCCAAACACCATGTGGATATCCTCCCCGCACCCCCAACCAAATTCTAGACATTGATTGCCTGTAGCCTCACCCACTCATGGCCATAGCCCAGACCAAATTGGGCCAGTGGTTGTTCCAGATTACAGAAATGTGCCACGTCCCTTTGGTTGCACAGGAGGCCTGTCAGTAGAGTCCTTTTCTAGTAGCTGCCCCACTCTGGGCAACAGTATTGTTTAGCTAGTAGAGCCGCTGCCTCACGGTGCCAGAGACGTGGGTTCAATCCTGACTTTGGGCTCTGTAGCTGTGGAGTTTGCATGTTCTCCCTGTGACTGTGTGTGTTTCCTCCAAATACTCCAGACTCCTCCCATGTCCCAAAGACATCTGGGTTGGTAGGTTAGTTGGGGTTGCTGTAAATTGCCCGTAGTGTGTAAGTGAGTAATAGAATCTGAGGGGAGTTGAAGAGAATGTCAGGAGAATAAAAATTGGGATTAATGTAGGATTGGTACAAAATGGGTGGTTGATGGTCAATGCAGACTCAATGGTCAAAAGGCCCATTTTCCATGCTGTGTCTCTCTATGACAATATCACTCTTTAGGGAGCACTAGAATATCTCAACAATAATGTGTTCAATACATAGGATGGAGTTTGGTCTCACGTTACTAAACGTCAGGTGAATTTGTTATCTATTTAACCAAATTGAGCCAATAAATAAGGAGTAATTTTAGTATTCTCATGCAAGATACAGGCTTCCTAATTCTTGAAAATGTTTAATTTGTTACTAAGCTCCTTACCAGTTTTCTCATAACTTATTTTAAACTGGTGCTGCTTAGAGCCATTTTAGTGTTTATGCTTTAGTATTCTTAATACTCGCCTACCCTCCTGCTCTACTTTGTTAAACGAATGGAAAACTTCAAAATGAAGGGATATTAAGAACAAGTGGGTAAGATCATTTGGTACTTAACTCTTGAAGCAATGAGGATCCGTGTAAATTTCTAGTTAATGTCCAAGTGATATTCGTCAGTGGACTTTGGAGGTCTTTCAAAGAATTAAGACATCATGCTTACTGTGAGCACTTAACTTTTCCCCAAATCCACATATAAAAATAATCATTCATGCTTTATTTCACCGCTCCCCCACTTCCTGTAATTCTGGGGAGGACTCTTACATTGAATATTTAAGACTTCATTCAGAACAATTACTTAAGCAGATTTAGTTTGCATTATCAATTACTGAACTTTTCAAAGTGAGGTGACTAACAGCATTGTGTGGGAGGGGGAAATCCCTATAGTCACTGGACCATGCTCTTACCGTTACTCTTACCCAAAGCAACCATATTTTTGGCACAATTTTTAAAAAAAAATAATTGAATAGTTTTCAAGGTTTACTTTGTCAATCCTTAAATTTGAATTCGTCATCAGTAAAAATTGACCTCATTATAGTGCCCTACGCAATGTGTATTTCAAGTACAATGCTAAAAAAAATCTCTAGTGAAATGCTGCGGTTATGGTTTTGAGGACAGTTTTTTTTGTGGTGCTTTAATAGAATGATAGACCTCATCCCTGCAGTTTGTGTATTGTATATTTGAAATATTTTTCAGTTGAACAGGTAGGGACTTTTTTAAACTTTGAAAATTGAGCTGTAACAAAACCAAGTTTGACTAAGAGAGAACACATGGCACAAACCTTGAAAAAATTACAGAGAAATTTCCACAACAGAAATACCAGAAAACCACCAGGTTTAATAATGATTTCCTGTCATGAAATATTTTTGTCACATGTGTCTGCCCACTGACTTGGCAATACTGTTGTTTAACATCTTGTAGAATGAAACTGCAGTCAGATTAAGCTTGTGGATGTTGCTAGGTATCTGATAGCTTACAATTTTATTTTTTGTTTCTTTTTTAGTCATGACTCTTTTTCACTAATTGCCACAGCAGCTTCTGAATTCATTATGTAAAGTAGCAGTATGAGTTCTGTTTTGCATTCATTGTATTTATTTGATATTGTATTGCTTCAACAAAGAATTAGGAGTCTATGATTAATGAGGGGAAATTTCTTTATCTACCTGTTTCTTTGAAATCATTATCAGCATTTGCAAATGCTTAATTCCAGTTCCTTTATGTGATGCACAAATTGATGGAAATTCTGACTGAAAAGATAGGTGAAAATGATTGAATGCTTAACATTTCACATGGTTTATGAAAGACTATTTGCCTGAACAGAATGGCACAGGGCTGACCTCACTGATTTTTGTGGGGTCAGCCCTAATTATCTATGCATGACAAGATCCTGGCCCAGCTTCAGTCTGTTAACAGGAGCTCACCTAAGTGGAGCGGGAGAGGCAGTTAATTGGCATATCATCAGTACTTAGAGGATTGCAGAACACACTTGGCTGCATGAGGTGCCACAAATCATTTAATTCTTTCCTAAGGCTGGAACATGTAATTTTTCATTCTTTCCAAAAGAGAAAGAAGTAGTAAACTAAAACTTGGAGGTAGTAAAGAGTGTTTGTGGACAAATAATGTAATGTGGAAATGCAAGTTACCTCAACTGATGACCCACAGGTGTTTCTGCATGAGGTGTCTGCAAGTAAGGTTGCCCCAAAAAATGGTCATGTATCATTCCGGATGGGAAATGAAGTCTGTTAAGAGTGGGTTGGAGGAACAAAATAAGAAGAGTATTGCATACTCTAAGTTGTCAGATTTGCATTGTATTTCTATGCCTGTAGGACATATATTCAGTCTGCGACTTGCAATTTAAATTTTTAGTAAACTAACATTATTAAACTCATTGATATACAAACTCCTTCAATTAATGCTGAGGAAAGGCCAGCTAGAATTTTTCCATAAAGAGTGAGAACAGACAGGGAAATATGCAGTTGCAGGTCTCCCTAATCTCTAGGTTAGCAACATTCAGCTTTTAATGTCTTGTCACTTTTTAAAAATATTTCTTTATAACTGTGTAACTTGCACACTGTACCTTGGTGATGAAATGTCATCAATCTAAAGTGCTGATTCTGTTTTGCTCTGAAATGGTCTTGCCTGCCTTGCAGAGTATTCCTAGCATTTTGTTTGTATTCTGTGGCAGCACAATGGTGCAGCAGTTAGAACTGTTGCTTCACTGCTTCAGCAGTCCCGCTTGATCCTGACCTTTGGTGTTGTCTGAGTAGAGTTTGCACATTCTCTCTGTAACCGTATTGGTTTCCCCCAGGTGGCCCAGATTCCTCCCACACCTTAAAAATGTTCTGGATGTTAGGTTAATTGGATGGGGGTAGGTTATAGGGAAATAAGTGGGGGGATTGGATTGATGAGATTGCTGGTTGTCAGAGAGCATAGACTCGACGGGCTAGGTGGCCTCCTTTGGTATTGTAAGGACACTTTAACATTAGTTTCTTTCTATCAACCTAGAAAAATAATCTTCAAGTGCTACTGTTGGCCCAGAACAAAGCAACATTCAAAATGCCACTTGCCAGCAATTTCAAGCATCAGTTTAGCTACTTGTATGTTGAGAGATGCAGTTGGCTTGAGGAAGTAGTGCCAGATGACTCATTATGTGCAGGTTAGCATAAATGAAGGTGGCGGAGAAAAATTAGAACTTCCTGACTTAATGACTGCTGCTCTGTACCTTAATACAACAGTCAGATGAAATTGTGCAAATGTACCATGCTTGTGCTCTACCCCAGGAGAAAGAAGGTAAAAGTACAATAAAACTCTGATAATCTGGTATGGTCTGGACTTTGGTGTAGCAAATTTTCTGGATTATTGGATGTTATTCCATGAATACTCCAACTTTTTTTTAATTCACCTTTTTTAAAGACGTTGGACAGTATTATAATAACTTTCCCAGCGAGCACTAAGGGAGTGTGGAAAGTGGGATCCTGGTCAGTGTAAAGAGAGCATGGGAAATGAGGCCCTGATAAGTGGAAGGGAGAGCAAGAACTGAGGCCCAGTGAGTAAAAGGGAGCATGGGAATAAGGGCTGTGGTGGGTAGGAAAGGACCACAGAAAACATTGCCTGTTGAGCCAGATGCCGAACGAATGGGATTTCAGAATGGTTGGATAGTGGCTTATCAGAGTTTCACTGCACTGGCTATGTTTGGCTAACTTTGGCACTGCATGGTGCCAAAGTTACCTGCCTGAAGCATGCTCAACCTTTATAGTGCTGATATAATCTAATATGTGAGAAACAGAAAAGGTAGAAAATCTGACTTGTCTTCACCACCATCTTGTCCCGCATGGCTTCTAGCAACTTATCTTCACTGTTATCTTGTCCCACATGGTTTCCAACATTTTGCTCCAGATTCTAGCATCTGCAGTCTCATGTATCCAGGCAGACAATCTGACTTTATTGTCACTGTCAATTGACTCTGTTAGTGGCTTCACAACCATGTCAATTGGACGACGAAGATCTGCAAGTACCATCTGCTGACTGAAAGTCCTTGAAAGTATTTGCTAGTTGCAGGTGCCACAACTTTGCAAGTATATATGCCATTCCTCTGGTGTTTTGGATAAAGTTCAGGGATCTTGCAGTCCTGGGTGTGACACATCAAGGTGCAGATCATTTTGGGGTTCAACAACTGGATGCTGAGGTGGAATGGCAGGAGTGGAGGAAGGACAAGGGGACTAATAAAGGCTGCATGGAATGCCCTGAGCAATAATATGCCCACTGGCATGAGGTGAGAGGTAGGATTGATCTGAATCCAATACCAGTTTGTTTCCTTGGTGTGTGCCATGTATTTCTTTACGTATGTAGTGCAGTGTTTTTGGGTGTCAGCTGGGGCTTTAAATAAAACCAACATCACTGAGATGTTGACAGCGTGGTGGGTAGTCTTAGGCTACAGGGTGATATCAATGTGTTGGTGAAATGGGCTGAGAAATGGCAGATGGAGCTTAATCCAGACAAATGTGAGGTTAAACATTTTGGGAGTACTAACCATCTAGGACATGTACTGTGAATATTAAGGTCCTGGGGAGTATTGAGGAACAGAGAGACCTTGGTGTGCAAAATCCAAAGATCTTGGAAGGTGGAAACACAGGTAGATAATGTGGTTAAGAAGGTATATGGGATACTGCCTTCATTAGTCAGGGCATTGAAAACAAGAGCAGGGAGATTATGCTCCAACTTTATAAAACATTGGTTAGGCCTCCGCTGGAGTACTGCATACAGTTCTGGTCACCACATCATAGGGAAGATGTGATAGCACTGGAGATGGTGTAGGGGAGATTCAACAGGATGTTGCCTGGGATGGAGTGTTTTAGCTACAAGGAGAGACTGAAGCGGAGCAGGTTAAGAGGGGACATGGTTGAAGTGTATAAAATTGAGAGGGGCAGAGATAGGGAGACAATTTTCCTGCATTCTATCCTAACAGAGGTGAATAAAAATTAAAGAACAATAGGTATAGGGCGAGGGGTAAGAGTTTTGGAGGGGATCAGAGGGAGACCTTTTTCACCCAGAGGATGGTGAGTACCTGGAATGCACTACCAGAGGGAGTGGTGGAAGCAGAGATGCTGGCAGCATCGTGTCTAGGTGAGCACTTGAATCACTTTGGCACAGAAGGCTGCAGGCCAAGTGCTGGAAGATGGGATTAATAAAGCTGGGTGCCCACTGGACTAGTTTGAAATAAACTTCATTAAACTTGTCAACATTGATCTGACTCTATAACTTAGGCAAAGTCCTCCACACAAAGGGTCTCAACCCAAAACTGTCGTTGGTCCATTTCCCTCCACAGATGCTGCCTGGCCCACTGAGCTCCTCCACCATTGGGGGCCAGGGTCTTGACCTGAAACCTCAACTGCCCGTTTCCCTTCACGGATGCCGCCTGATCCAGAGTTCCACCAGCATCTTGTTTGTTCCTTATCTGCTGAGCTCTTATCAGTGCTTCAGTTATAGTGACATTAGGAATTCAACATAACTTTGACCACGCTCTTTCCCCAACTCAATAAATGGACTAACTAACCACATGATTTAACCAAAATATCATAAAAGGTAAATAAATTCTGGAACAATTTCAGAGATCATTTTCCCTTTTGCGTGTACAGTTTTGCTCAGGGCATCTTCCAGTTGCAAGGATGGAGAGCACAGCATGATTCCATCTTAATGGAGTTGCAGAGTTCATCTGTAAATCATTTAAATTCATTTGAATGCATTACCGTACTGAAGTTAAGTGCTTAAATGTCTTATTGGAAGAGAACTGTATTGGTCCCCATTGATTACTCCACTGCAGCACTGCTCATCATGATGATCAGAAAACCACTTCTTTGGCACTTTAGATGAAGTTTGAAGGTCTTACAGTGCCTAGTGTGGCACTCCTTGGGCCACCTAGGCACGGATCATTGATGCCCAATGACTTGATTCTGAAGCAGAACAGTAGCAGTGGAAAAAGGAACAAACCAAAGCTCCAAGTCTCACTCCCCCACACAACAACTTGTCCATACTATGGAAGAACACTCATGTCCTTGGTCACCTGAAAGTCCATTAAGCCTGACCCTCAGCATCCTCAATTGTGAGGAACCACTGCTGACCGACCAGCATGGATATTCAAAGGACTTCTGGCATTATGGGGTACATCTTCTGTTTTGCATCCAAGACTGCCCCACCATTTTGTGAAGACTCAGCTGCTCACCGCAAATCTGTGGAGAATGGCAAATGTTTCTGATGTCGACAAAGATTGCACCCTTAAAACCTTTCCTTGCTTTCCCAACCCCCTGATTCTGACTGATTTGCTGAGCCAATGCAGATTTTCTGTTTCTGTTTGATTTTCAGCATCTGCTCTTTACTGCACTATGGTTCAGTTCTTCCTGACTGAATCTAGCCATGGTAGAAAATGCCCTCTAAACTTGACGAAGGATAAACCTTATTCCCGGCGAACTCTGGTGCTCAATACAAAACTTACTTCCCATATGTTTTGGTTACCGTTTTAAATGTGTATATCTATCAAACCAATCTCTCCTATTAAATGTTTTGCATACCACATACTCTTCCTGCATTTTAGGAAACAGCATTTAATTATTTCCTCCTGCTGTGCTATTTCTATCACACTATATCCTTCATGCCTGGTTGCCACATTTAAATTGTACTTACCTCACTTTGGAGTTCTTCAGCTTCTAAGTGAAGTGATACTACAGTCACAGGACCATTCCAAAAAAGGCCCGTTTGATTTAAAGCCCTGTGCTATAATGGTGCTGGCTCTGTGCTCCTGCTATGAGTAGAAACTAGCTTTTATGTTTTATTAGGTACTTTAAATGTTTATTCTTAATATTAACAATTATTATAGTTTTTTAAAATGTGCCAGGCAACGTGTTTAAGAAACTTAAAACTAATTCCGTTTCTATTGTGGATCCCTTATTGTTCACCAAGTGCTTAAACCTGAAGTGATAATAATATCTTGAGTCATTGCCGGGAAATGTTTGAAAGAAATCTGACCCCACCATCATCATTTACTACTTATTGCTCAGGGTCCAAACCAGTGAAGTGGTGGCAGAGGGTCTGTTGGGTTGAGTCATGGCATGTGGCTAATTGTGATGAAAGATTTTCTTTGCCTGCAGAGAAATTGGGCTTTATTTAAGGAAATTATATTCAGTATTTATTGAGTCATAGCTACAGAAATCATTTTAGAAATCCCCCAACATTGCTACTTGTTTTACTTCACCCCCTTTCTCCATCCAAATGACACCTAGATCCATAAATCCTTCCCTTATTCCCTTGCCTTGACATGTAAAGTCCGTTATTGTCTCCACCTCCCATCTTTTTCCCATCAAATACATACCCAGTCCTGTCATTTTTCCTCCAGAACATCAGTGGAAGCATATTCCTTAACACTCACTCCAGTACTTGTGTATATAGTAAACCCAGTCCAAGTTCTGGAATGCAACCATTCTTGCATATTCGACTATTGTCCTCCTGCGACTGTGGGTCACGCACTCTTAAATTAGTTTAGCCTGGAGTAGAGCAAAATTATGACTATTTCTGGGTATCTTAAATCAGTTTGGGAAGTTTGTCACCTGATTTTTGGACTTTCATTAGCACCAGAGCTACAGTATAAAGCTTGCCCCCATAACATCTGCAATAGTGCACTTAAAATACTTTTTGTCTGGCTGCTTATCAGTACCCTGCTGCCTCACTACCTTCTGTACAGATGGTTTAAACTTAAGACTGAGCCCTCCTTGCACCAATTGCATTTCTGCATCGAAAACTTCCTTTCATAGAGTAACATTGTGCAAAAACAGGCCCTTCCACTCAACTTGTCCATGCCAGCCAAGATGCCCATCTAAACTAGTCCCATTTGCCCCTGTTTTGCCCATATCCCTCTAAACCTTTCCTATCTATGTACCTGTACAAGTGTCTTTTAAATGTCACTATGGTACCTGCCTTTCAATGGGTGTGCATCTCTAACAGACAATTCTCTTGCTGGATGACATGGAGATGGAATATGGAGGCATCAAAGGCAGCCACATTGTGTGAGGAAACATAGAAGAACTCATCCTTGAACACCATATCAGCCAAGACTTAGTCCACCCAGGTTTTCAGGCATATGTGCTCTATCTAGATATACCGTACATGCTTAAACAAGTTTGTCTTCGCTGAGGTCTATGGCCTCCTGCAATCTTAAATATAGGTTCACACATATGATTAGTGTGTGTTCACAGTCAAAGTCATTCCCAATCTCAGCTCCCTGCCCTCACAGTCATCTGCTGCTGCCATTGATTTATGCTACATCCCACTGTTTGCTGCTTACCAGTGCATTAGAGAGTCATCCAAATGCTGTACACAAATAGGTAAGATTTACAGTTTACCTACAGACCCTGTATTAGGTATAGGGATTTTCTGGCATTGCAGGGTTCCTCAAAATACAGAGGTCATAAAGTAGGCAGTATTAGAGGTAGAGCTCTCTACAAATACCTCCATGGCAACTTCCTGATAGAAGTACCAGAATGTAGGATCTACAAGGCCCCCGAGCACAAGGAACATCCCTCCTGTAGATACAGTTCTCCACAAGCCTGTTGAGCTGCCTTTCTGAAAATTTAAGAACAACCTCTCTACTCTGTCCCATCCATGCAGCAGCCATTCTTGGAGGTGCACTCTCCAGTAATTGGAACAGCCCTGCTTGTGCTGTGCATACAGCCCTTGAAGGATTGGTTCTTGAGGTCACAGCTGTGAGGCTAAGTACTGGCAGCTGTGTGATATTAAGGCACATCAATGCCTTAATGTATGTTGAAGGACAATCAGCATGTATTTACACCAGGGAAGCCGACAAAGCTATGTAATGAGAATTGCAATGATTTTAAAAACATTAGCACACCATCCAGTGATGTTTCAAGGTACCTTAAAAAGTAGAAATACAATTTCTGGGCTGTGCTGCACAAGGAGGATACAAATCATAACTTTTGAGCCAACAGCAAACTATTGGCTTGATAACATGTTGGATGTTACAAGTGTCACCTTGCTTCAGCTGGTGACTCTCTCTCCTCTGAGTCAGAAGGTCACACAGCTAGTTTCACACACTCAAACTCCAATTTGACTACTTCCATTTAAATAAGTTGTTTCACTTAAGCAATACTCATCCCAATTTTCAATTAAATCTATTTGATTTAAATTTCTGTACAATTTACTTTTCAGTTACTCTATTGTGCAAGTAGCTCTACACTTTTAATGATTCATGGCCAACAGCTATTATGCTCGTTTAAATGCATGTGTACCATTACCCCATTGAATCCTACTGTCCTTATCAAGAACATTATGGGCAGGTATGAAGCACTAATTTTGCAATAACATTTTAGTGGACACTGTAGTGCATTACCTGTAGGACATAGAACATTACAGCACAGTACAGGCCCTTCAGCCCATGATGTTGTGCTGACATTTTATCCTGCTTTAAGATCTATCTAACCCTTCCCTCCCACATTCATCTGCCTATCTAAGAGACACTTAAATGTCCCTAATGTATCTGCCCCCACAACCTCTGCCAGCAGTGCGTTCCATGCACCCATCACTTTCTGTGTGTAAAAAAAACTTACCTCTGGCATCCCCTCTATACCTTCCTCTAATCACCTTAAAATTATGCTCCCTCATGTTAGCCATTTTCTTCCTCAGAAAAACTCTCTGACTGTCCACTCGATCTATGCCTCTTATCATCTTGTACACCTCTGTCAAGTCACCTCTAATCCTCCTTCTCTCCAAAGAGAAAATCCCTAGCTCACTCAACCTATCCTCATAAGACATGCTCTCCAATCCAGGCCGCATCCTGGTAAATCTCTTCTGAACCCTCTCTAAAGCTTCCACATCCTTCCTATAATGAGGCGACCAGAAATGAACACAATACTCCAAGTGTGGTCTAACCAGAGTTTTACAGAGTTGCAGTATTACCTTGCGGCTCTTGAACTCAATACCCCGACTAATGAAGGCCAACACACCATATGTCTTCTTAACAACCCTATCAACATACACGTCAACCTTGAGTGATTTATGGACATGTACCCCAAGATCCATCTGTCCCTCCACACTGCTAATAGTCCTGCCATTAACCTTGTATTCTGCCTTCAAATTGAATCTCCCAAAGTGTATCACTTCACACTTTTTCGGGTTGAACACCATCTGCCATTTCTCAGCCCAAGTCTGCATCCTATCAATGTCCTGTTGTAACCAACAGCAATCTTCTACACTATCCACAACACTACCAAACTTTGTGTCACCTGAAAACTTACTAATCCACCCTTCTACATCCTCATCCAAGTCATTTATAAAAATCACAAAGAGCAGGGGTCCCAGAACAGATCCCTGCAGAACACCATTGATCATCGACCTCCAGGCAGAATATGCTCCATCCACAACCACCCTCTGTCTTCTATGAGCGAGCCAATTCTGAATCCACACAGCCAAGTTTCCCTGGATCCCATGCTCCCTGACTTTCTGAATAAGCCTTCCATGAGGAACCTTATCAAACGCCTTACTAAAATCCATGTACACCACATCCACTGCTCTACCTTCATCAATGTGCTTTGTCACATACTCAAAGAATTCAATCAGGCTCAGGAGGCATGACCTGCCCCTCACAAAGCCATGCTGACTGTCCCCATTCAGCCTTTGCTTCTCCAAATGCCCATAAATCCTGTCTTAAGAATCTCCTCCAGTAATTTGCCCACAACTGAAGTAAGAGTCACTGGCCTGTAATTCCCAGGGTTGTCCCCACTTCCTTTCTTGAACAAAGGAACAACATTTGCCATCCTCCAATCATCTGGCACTACTCCTGTGGCCAGTGAGATTGTAAAGATCATCGCCAAAGGCACAGCAATCTCTTCCCTCACTTCCTGTAATAACCTTGGATATATCCTGTCCAACCCCAGTGACTTATCTATCCTAATGTTTTTCAAAAGTTCCAGCACATCCTCTTTCCTCACGTGGACATGCCCTAGTGTATCAGCCTGTTGTACGCCATCCTCACAAATGTCAAAGTGTCTCTCACTGGTGAATACTGAAGCAAAGTATTCATTAAGGACCACCCCTACCTCTTCCGACTCCAGGCACACGTTTCCTCTTTTATCCCTGATCGGTCCTCCCCTCACTCCAGTCATCCTCCTATCCTTCACATGCGTGTGGAACGCCTTGGGGTTTTCCTTAATCCTACTCACCTCAATGGGACAAACCTATCCAGAACACCATGCAAGTACTCCCTAAACAACCTCCACATTTCTGTTGTGCACTTCCCCAAGAACATCTGTTCCAAATTTACGCTCCCAAGTTTCTGCCTAATGGTATCATAATTTCCCCTCCCCTAATGAAATACTTCCCCATATCGTCAGTTCCTATCCCTCTCCAAGGCTATGCTAAAGGTCAAGGAGTTATGGTCACTGTCTCCAAAATGGTCTCTCACCGATCAGGCTCATTGCCTAGTAGCAGATCCATTATGGCCTCTCCTCTAGTCGGCTTGTCCACATACTACACACCTAACAAATTCTGCTCCCTTTACACTAAGGAGGTGCCAATCAATATTAGTTAAGTTGAAATCACCCATGACAACAACCCTGTTATTTTCGAACCTTTCCAAAATCTGCCTCCTGATCTGCTCCTCAGTGGCTCAGCTGCTATTGGGGCTCTGTAGGATACTCCCAATAGAAAGATCACTCCCTTCCTATTTCTGACTTCCACCTACACTGACTCAGTAGACAATCCTGCCAGGATGTCCTCCCTTTCTACGGCTGTGACACTGTCCCTGATCAGCAAAGCCACTCCCCCACCTCTTACCTCCGTCCCTGTCCCTTTCAAAACACCTAAACCCCGGGATATCCAGCAGCCATTCCTGCCCTTGTGATAGCCAAGTCTCTGTAATGGCCACAAAGTCGTAGTTCCATGTACTTACCCATGCTCTAAGTTATCAGCCTTGTTCCTGATACTTGCATTAAAGTAGACACACTTCAGCCCATCCAACTGACTGCAGTTTTGCTCTTTCAAACTGTCTATCCTTCCTCACAGTCTTTCCACACGCTGCATCTACTTGTACACTAAATGCACCAACCTCTGACCTATCACTCTGGTTCCCATCCCCCTGTCAAACTAGTTTAAACCCTCCCCAATGGCTTTAGCAAACCTACCCATAAGAATATTGGTCCCTGTCCAATTCAGGTGTAACCCGTCCCTATTGTACAGGTCGTACCTTCCCCAGAAGAGATCCCAATGATCAACAAATCTGAAACCCTGCCCCCTGCACCAACTCCTCAGCCACACATTCATCTGCCAAATCAACCTATTCTTACCCTCACTGGCGCATGGCACGGGCAGTGATCCAGAGATTACTACCCTTGAGGTCCTGCTTTTCAGCTTCCTACCTAGCTCCCTATATTCCCTTTTCAGGACCTCATGTCTTTTCTTACCTATGTCATTGGTACCAATATACATTGGTATTGGTTTATTATTGTCACTTGTACCGAGGTACAGTGAAAAGTTTGTCTTACAAACCGATCGTACAGGTCCATTCATTACACAGTGCAGTTACATTGAGTTAGTACAAAGTGCATTGATGTAGTACAGGTAAAAACAGTAACAGTACAGAGTAAAGTGTCACAGCTACAGAGAAAGTGCAGTACAATAAGGTGCAAGGTCACAACGAGGTAGATCGTGAGGTCATAGTCCATCTCATTGTATAAGGGAACCGTTCAATAGTCTTATCACAGTGGGGTAGAAGCTGTCCTTAAGTCTGGTGGTACGTGCCCTCAGGCACCTGTATCTTCTACCCGATGGAAGAGGAGAGAAGAGAGAATGTCCCGGGTGGGTGGGGTCTTTGATTATGCTGGCTGCTTCACCAAACCAATGAGAGGTAAAGACAGAATCCAAGGAGGGGAGGCTGGTGTCCATGATGCACTGGGCTATGTCCACAACTCCTTGCAGCTTCTTGCAGTCCTGGACAGAGCAGTTGCCGTACCAAGCCGTGATACATCCAGATAGGATGCTTTCTATGGTGCATCGGTAAAAGTTGGTGGGAACCAAAGGGGACAAACCAAATTTCTTTAGCCTCCTGAGGAAGTAGAGGCACTAGTGAGCTTTCTTGGCTGTGGCATCTACGTGATTTGACCAGGACAGGCAGTTGGTGATGTTCACACCCAGGATCTTGAAGCTCTCAACCCTCTCGACCTCAGCACCATTGATGTAGACAGGTGCATGTACACTGCCCCCTTTCCTGAAGTCAATGACCAGCTCTTGTTTTGTTGACATTGAGGGAAAGGTTGTTGTCATGACACCATTCCACTAAGCTCTCTATCTCCTTCCTGTACTCCGAATCATCGCTGTTGGAGATATGGCCTACAACGGTGGTACCATCTGCAACCTCGTAGATGGAGTTAGAGCAGAATCTGGCCACACAGTCGTGAGTGTATAGGGAGTAGAGTAGAGGGTTGAAGACGCAGCCTTGTGGGGCACCAGTGTTGAGAATAATCGTGCCGGAGGTATTGCTGCCTATCCTCACTGATTGTGGTCTGTTTGTTAGAAAGTCAAAGATCCAGTTACAGAGGGAGGTGTTGAGTCCTAGGTCTCGGAGTTTGGTAACAAGCTTGCTTGGAATTATTGTATTGAAGGCAGAGCTGTAGTCAATAAACAATAGTCTAATGTACATGTCTTTACTGTCCAGATGCTCCAGAGCTGAGTGTAGGGCCAGGGAGATGGCATCCGCTGTAAATTGCAATGGGTCCAGGTTGTCTGCTAGGCTGGAGTTGATGTGTGCCATGACCAACCTCTCAAAGCACTTCATGATGGTGGATGTCAGAGCCACTGGTCGGTGGTCATTGAGGCATGTTACCTTGCTTTTCTTTGGTACCGGGATGATAGTGGTCTTCTTAAAACAGGAGGGAACCTGAGATTGAATCAGGGAGAGGTTGAATATGTCCACAAATACTTCTGCCAGCTGGTCAGCACAAGATCTGAGCACGCGGCCCGGGACACCATCTGGGCCAGGTGCTTTCCTCGTGTTCACTCTCCAGAAGACTGATCTTACGTCCTCCACTGTGATCACAGGTTCAGCTGCGTTGGTGGCTGTCAGGGTGGATGGTGACGATCCACTTCCCTTTTGTTCAAAACACGCATAGAATGCATTAAGTTTATCAGGAAGAGATGCGCTGTTGTTGGCTATGCAGCCTGACTTCATCTTGTAGCCTGTTATGGCATGTAAGCCCTGCCATAACTGGTGGCTGGTCAGGGACTCCATTTTGAGTTGGTATTGCCTCTTGGCATCCCTGATAGCTTTCCAAAGGTCATACCTCGATTTCTTGTACAGATCAGGATCACCAGATTTGTGTGCAGCAGTTCTCTCCTTGAGTAGGGAGTAAATCTCCCGGTTCATCCATGGTTTCCTGTTTGGGAACACCCGTGTTGTCTTCTTTGGTACACAGTCCTCAACAAACTTGCTGATAAAGTCTGTGATGGTGGTGACATACTCATCAAGGCTGGCAGCTGAGTCTTTGAACATGGACCAGTCCACTGTCTCAAAGCAGTTACGTAGGAGCTCAACTACTTCCTCAGACCAGCACTGCACGACTCTCCGTACCGGATCCTCCCGTTTCAGTTTCTGTTTGAATATACCACGACTTCTGGCTGTTTGCCCTCCCCTTCCAGATTACTGTGGACCCAATCTGAGATGTCCCTGACCCTGCCACCCGTGAGGCAATATACCATCCAGGAGTCTCTTTCATGTCCACAGAATCTCCTGTCTGCCCCCCTTACTATTGAATCCCCTATCAGTACCACTCTCCTCTTCTCTCCCCTATCCTTCTGCGCCACACAACCAGGCTCAGGGCCAGGGACCTGGTCACTCTCGCTTTCCCCTGGTAGGTCATCCCCCCCCCCCCCCCCCCCACCCAACAGTATCCAAAGCAGTATAGTTGTTATTTCAGGGGAATGGCCACAGGGGTACTCTGCACTACCTGCCTATTCTCCTTCCTTCTCCTGACAGTCACCCAGCTACCTGCCTCCTGCAGCTTGGGAGTGACTGCCTTCCTGTAGCTCTTATCTATGAACTCCTCATTCTCCCGTAGGAGCCGTAGGTCATCCCGCTGCAGCTCCAGTTCCCGATCACAGTCTGTAAGGAGCTGCAGCTGGTTGCACCTCGTGCAGCTGTAGCTATCAGGGTGACTGGAGGTTTCCCGGAACTCCCACATCTCACAAGATGAATACACCACTGACCCTGGAGCCATTCTAATTAATCTAGCCTGGCACTAAAGGAAAAAACAAAGAAAGAAACTTACCAGAGACTTACCTTGGCCTCTGCCTCCTCTTGCCGAAGCTTCTTGAACCAAAGCCTTAAGTGCTCCACTCTAACCCTGGCCCACTCCAACAATGCCCAACAATGGACAATTGTTTAATTAAGAGAAGTTAAATCGTCAGAAGAAAAAACGTGGTTGGATTAACCAGATATGTACGCTGTTGGAATTCATGTGTGACGAATTTGGCAAATACAATGAACTCTTGTCAGCACATAGAGTGATGCCCTAGTGGCTATGAGAAAGACTTGGCTTAGCCATTGGTAGTATGGGAATTCAAGATTCCTGGCTGCAGGATACTTGCAAGAAATGGGGAAGGGAAAAATAAAGATGGGTGTGTGAGTGTATGACAGCGTTTGTCAATGGTAACATGTTTCTGCAGATGGGCTACATACTAAAGGTTGAAATTTAGATCTGTTTGTTTGGAATTAAGGATCAGAAAAGGAGCTCATACATGAGTGCATGCAGCAGATAATGAAGACCACTCGCAGTACGTTGGGAGTGTGGAAGTGGGGGAAGTGGTGGGAGTAGTGAAAATCTTTTCCTGGCAGCACTTGGCTCCAGCCGGTCTTCTCTCTCTGCTGTTAATTCAGTCAATTGGCTAGAGTTTCCTTTTGATAAAAGGAGGAAGTTATGTGGCAGTGATGTACGCCATGTTGTTTTAATGGCTCTGTAGCCTGTGTGATGTGTATCCTTGTCTAATGATACGTCCATATATTCCTTTCAAACCTGAGTTCTGGATATTCTTGTTTTATTTAACTTTCTGATTCAATTACAAGTCTAGTTTTTGGTGTTGATCAACGTGTCGATTTAATTGAAAACCCTGACCTGCTCAAAATCGTGACCATTCGGGTCACAAGGATGGAAACAGTGACTTGTGTTTCAAGTCATAAAATTCTTTTGGTGGTCAAAGTGTTAAAATGTTTTACTTTCTTCCTTTCGATTCCAGGTAAAGCACTTTTCTTAGCTTACAAAGGAATCTTCAGTGAGTGGAATATCCTGCTTCTTTATTATTTGCAGGTTGACTTTATTGTAGAAAATTTTCATCTGTTTTTATTCAGCTTGGAGTATTACTTGGCAGTATTTTTTTGTATGTGGTACTTAAAGCTAGTTAAAGCTTAAACAGTACAGGAAATGCAAATCATTCTCACACTGAAGATGTACAGTGACGTGATTGTGTGGCAGTATGTATGGCTCATGGATCTGCCACATTAAAGAGCTTTTTTTTAAAGAACAGATGAAAGCTTTTGTAAATTCAGTTAGAACTTCATTGAAGCTTCAAAGCTTATAGATTTGAATCCATTGTAAGCCTCAAAACTTTGTATTTGGGATATTTATAGCAATTTTGTCTTTTTTTTCCATTCTGTGAAGTTTTATGAGACTTATAACATTAATGTGCATTTAATTTACTTTCACCTTTTAAATTCTTTCACTAATGTAAAAAAAGTTTGGCACTGAGATATGTAGCCAAATCTACATATAGCCTGATTTTTCCATTTACTGAGTTTCTTATAAAACAGAAGTTCTTCGCATTTTGTCTTTGCATTCGGTTTCAAATACAAATGAATTGTGGGTACCAGTTAGATAGTTATAACAGAGACTTTCTGACTCGAGGAATAATAACTGATGATCCCACCACTTTTTTCTGATCCTTAAATGGTGCTAAAAATTCTGAAACAGTCTATTAGTTTTACTCCTCCCTGGCTTTGGTGGTTGTCTGCTCCCGGCTTATTTTTGGTTGCTGATGCAGACTGAATGGGGACTTCTGTATGGGCTCTTGTCATTTAATGTTGAATCTTGGGTCCTCAAAAGATTTAATTGACCTCTGTTGACAAGAAGATTTAAACTTATTTCTTAATATCCTAATGCATTCATTAGAGTGGTATTGGCGTTTATATAGATGGCATTCTTAGCCTGAGATCAGAATTTTCACTAGTCCAGGAAGGGATCTGTGTCCTTGTCCTTTGGAATTGTAGATTGACTAACATCTATTGCCAAAGAGCCCTTTCATTCCAAATCACTGAAGGATCCACATAATATACAACAGGTAGTGGCAGGAGCATAACTGTCATGTTGAACTAGGAATTACTTGCAATGGAAAGTCACTAACCTTGCCTGAGTATAAAAAATATACTTAGAGACCTTGACTTAAGTGGTTTGTGAAAGGCTGTTGCTGAGCTGCATAGCAATTGCAGTGCTGAAAGTGAAACTTTGGATCACATAAAATAGTTTAATGCTGATTCATTGCTTATGGCATTAACATCAGACCTGGAACACTAAAGGAGCATTTGCTCTCTTCAGTAGCAGCTCTCCTTTCCAAAGGTTTGTCAATATGATGGCATCAGAGGAAAATTTGGGTGGCATATTCTTTACTTTCCATTTGCTTTACTTCATATTGTTGAGAAACTGTGACACTTTAGCCTTTTACCTTTATGAAGAAGTCAGCGAATTGTTGTCATTGGCTAGATACTGGCTCCAAGGTAATGACAAGTTGGTCATGGTCAGCTTATGTGCTGTGAATGATTGGACAAAGCAGCTAAGAAAAGATATATCAATATGCACAAAACTCTTAGAGCTGGGCCCCTTTCTTTGCCAACAGGCTAGATTCAATGATAACAGAACCAACAATTTCTATTTGTCATTTGCTGAAGTCATATATAAACTGAAATAGAACTACCAAACATAGTGATATTAACATTACTATAATTGGAGGGGGAGTTGTATGTTAGAAAGCAGAAGACTTTTAAAATACCTCTGGAAGATCTGCTGCAAAGGTGGATTTTAGTGCAGCATAGTATGAGGGATATCAGGAACACGAGGCCGCATCAGTAGAATGCACTTGCGCAAGCAGGTATGTGTGGTTTTGATTTAGGAAATTCAGTTTCCACATGCACAATCTTGTTTTAGAACATAGAACATTACAGTACAGTACAGGCCCTTTGGCCCATGATGTTGTGCTGACATTTTATCTTGCTCTAAGATCTATCTAACCCTTCCCTCCCACGTAGCCCTCCATTTCTTTATCATTTATGTTTTGGTCTCTAACTATGGGAAACAAAATAATCATGAACCTGAAAACCTTGCATACATTTATTTAAGATTTAATTCTGAATTTCTTTTTTGAATAAAGCCTGTTGACTGTGAAAGAATTATCTGGAGATCTGGGGGATATTGAGTTGGTATCTGATCTCGTAGGTCTTAGGGAAGACCCGTCAGCATAGATGTTGGAGAAGTTAGTGAAGCATGCTGCATGAATCAAAGATGAATCAATTCACAACTGGCTTGGAGGTGTATTTATGCTGAATTTTGCAGGAGCTCCAGGTGAGAAGGAAGTGAACAGCAATTATCTTGAGGAATAGAATCAGGTAATCTCTGGATCAAGACTGGTACCTTTTGAGGATGTTTTAGAAAAAATAATTTGGGCATGCATAAATATTACTGTTCAACCCCACATACGTATGGTCCCTTTAACTACTAGAAAAGAAACCACTGAAGAACCTTACTATATCAGTATCTGTACATATTATTTGATTTATTGCATGAATAAGGAGTTCTGGAAGTTAATACAGAGAAATGAACAGGAAAGAACTCTTTTGAGGGCTATGTAAGATTAGTTGTGATTATGTAAAAATATTGAGCACAGGGCTGAAATGAACTGAACGTAAAATGTTTGTATCATTTTGATCACAGGGAAATCAGCATTCTGGAAAGGTTAATAGATTATTAACCAGAAGCCTGAGACATTGATCCAAAGACATGAGTTTGAATCCCACTATTGCAGTTTGAGAATTTTAAATTTAATTAATTAAATAGATCTGGAATTTAAAAGCTAGTACCAGTAATGTGAAATTACTGCATTGTTGTAAAAATCCATCTGGTTCCCTGATCTCTTAAAAAAAAGTTAAAAGGGTAAAGTTTCATATTGTAGGTCAAGTTTTTCTGTTTGATACTTCTTGAAGCTAATATTGTGCTCTCTTCTGTAAATCATATTGTTTTGATGGTAGAATCCACTGAGGGACTAGTAATGCCTCTTCTATCTAGAACTGCAGGCTCACCATTTGACATGATGGTAGGCACTTCCAGTTGCAACATGATTCTGGTATATTTCAATCATGTGAAATATAACCAGAGGCTCCTGTCCTAATTGTTGATAGGCATATTGTGACAAAAGTTGTAAAAAAATGCAAAATGAGATAGATTCAAAGAACTGTCTTGCGTTTATGTAAGCCCACTCATGACTTCAGGATATCCTAAAGTGCTTTGTGCTCTTGGCTTTCCTTGATGTTTTATGTCTATTTCAGACATCAAACCAGGCCTTAGTTTAATGTTTCAAGCTAAAAAAGTACTCTTAACAGTGCAACACCCTTGGTCCTGAATAGAAGAACTATGCTGGAATAAGTCCTGAAGCCTTTTGGAATGAGACTAGAAAACATAATTTTCTAGCACAAAGTGAAAGTGATACAATTGAGACAAGTTTATTAGGACAGGTAGGTGCAGTTCATTGTAGAAAATATGAGGTGCTATATCATGGAAATTAGAATAAGGAAACAAAATAGATCTCAAATGGCAGGATTTTATACAAGGTAATAAAACAAGTAAACATGGATGTCTATGTACATGATTAAAGGTGGCAACAGAAAGCCCTTTGGTTATCAGAACCTAGTCCATGTAAAGCAAAGACTACGTGAGCCAGAAGGATTAACTTAGTAAAATAAGTAAGAAAATAACAGATTAGGCAACTTCTGAAAGCACTTAAAATCATTGCTTCAGATTTTGCACATCTTCCATTTCCAGCCTATCTCTGCTAATTCTGGAAGTTATAGGGAGCAGGGACTTGCTTGTGAGAGCATCTAAAGGTTTGGAAACACAGCCTGCCAACAAGGATCTGGATAATTTGTTAAGTATGGCTCAACTCAATTAATACAGTGATGATTCTTGTCTTGTTCCATGTGACTAAGAATGTTAAGTGTTTTATGAGAAGTTTGGGTAATATATATATACAGTGATCACTCAGGAAAATCTAAGGTGATATAGCAGATGTTGCAATGCAATGGAAATTGAAGGGTTATTTCATTGTAAGAGTAAATATGTACATAGTGCTGCTTTGTTATACTCACTCCAGTTTCCTGTCACAATCTATGTTTTGCATTGGTACTGTTTCGTGAATCCCATGGATTTCCAAGGCAAACAGTCAAATATTTTTTTAACTTGTTAACCCAAATTAACAAATTAAATTTACTGAAACTTCAGAGAATTTATTTAATGCGGTAAAATTAGGATAATTTGACCTAATTGGAGAGACTTGGTATCTGCACACTATGTTCTTTTTAGGATACTAATATAAAACATAGGGTACAGAGCATATGATCACTGGAGCAGCATTCATATAAAAAATCATTTTATATTTTGACATGTTTAATGGTTCTTTTCTGTTGATGTAGATTTAGACCTCCTGTTTAAAGATAAAGGATCAATATTTAAACTGACAGGTTGCTCAGATCTGAAAAGTACTGCTTTGTCTTTATTTAAGTGAGGGGATATTAAGGCTTTCAATGATCAAATCTCTACAGCAAAAACCCAAAGTATTTGTAATGAAATGGGAAAGTTAAAATACTGCACACCCAATAACTCTCATTTGAAATTATTTGATGTGCCTGGGGTCCTGTTCACTGAGGCAAATTTCAGTTATTTTCAGCAAATTTACTTATAATTTCATGGAAAGTTAATGGGAGGTTAAGGCTGCCTTTAATGTTGGAAAATTAAGAGCAGGTGTCAATTATTGCTGCCAAACATTGAGTTCTTAAAAAAAAACTAATTTTATTTACAAATGTGGGGAAATGACCATTTGAAAAAGAGGTAGTAATTCCAACACCTACATAAAATGTACTTTCCATTTTCTTGGGGGATCAAAACCTGGCAAGCATTCCCCAAAGGGACCAACCAAGTCTCCAAGGGCTTGATCAGACCTAAAAGCTCTCAACGTCACCTGAGCTCTTATTCAAGTGTTTTGCTGCTTTTAAAAGCATGTTAAACACAGGTTCAAATGGTCAGAAGGGATTTGCTTTATATCCATTGGGACTAACGATGACATCTCTCCCAATTTGCTGAAGGATTGTTAATTTGTTGGAGATCATACCATTTTGTATAAAGAATCTTCCATATTTTGCAGAAAATTTGCCAAATACAGATTTATGAAACATTAATATCTGCTCTTTCGTCTTGGATAGGCTGACAGATCTTTAAATTCCACTTCTTAAAATATTTGTTCCAATTCAGCTGCAAGAAACAGTCACAGGATGTGCAGTCTCTTTTTCTTTGTGTGATACATGCAGTCTGTTTTCAGGTCAGACTCATATCCTGAAGAAACAAGAGAATGCAGAAAACTGGAGTTCAGCTGTAGTTCAGGAAACTGGCATCACAATCCTTTTCTGACTACATCCAGTTCTGATGCACAGTTATTTTCAAGATTCCTGCTAGCTGCTTTATTTTGTCAAAACGTAGGTCAGCAATGCACAATTGGTTAGAATTCCATCAAGATGGACAAAAAAAAGCTGCCAAAGTTATAACAGGAACAACTATTCCAGCAGAAGCCTTTCAATATCAGACATTTATTTTGCTAAATCATTAGCAATAGGATATTTAAGGTAGTGAATGTCACAATAAGTAGATTTATTTTTAAAGTCACTAAGTTTGAGTTATCAGCTTTAACATTCTTTCAACAGTACAGTGTAGGTTTTTTTTGGGAGACCCAAGTTTGGCTTCGGAATCATTCATTCTTTGTCACTAACAAAGACGAGATTTGAATTTAGTCTCAGCCTCGATGAACAGAGTTTTAACTTTAGATGTTCCACAACACTGATTAAAGTAAAAGCTTTCCTTTCCTCTCCTGAGCCTTTGGAATTTTTGTGGCAAAATCAGCCTTTATAATTTGGCAGTTCTCAGTCCTGTGCAGCGAGACGATTGGAGGAATCACAACCAAATCCAAACCAGTTCTCGTTTGAGAGCTACATGTGCTCTTTCTTACAAGGGTCACCAAAGTTTAAGGAAAAGTACAAACTCAGTATTTTCTTCTTTTGCCTGCATTCCAGCAGCAATGGGACTGCTCCAATGGTAGTACTCTACCACTACAATGGTAGTGCTCCAAATACTGGGCCTGCAGAGACTGTCCAAATCAGCTTGTATCCTGAATCTATCTAGTCTAGATAACTGAGTTCTATACAGGTGATATATTTAATTAACAGACCAACTGAGTTATGACTGTCAATAGTGAATGATAGAACAAAAAAGCAAACTGTTGGGGAGAGGGAGGGGTGGATTTGGGAGACAGGGGCAGGTAGATGATAGGTGGAAATGGACAAGGTAAAAAACAGCCAATGGAACCCTCCTGGGCTCATCTCCCTCTCTCCCTCTCTCCCTCCCCCCTCTCTCCACCCCCCCTTTCCCTCCCCCCGTCTCTCCCTCCTCCCTCCCCCCTCTCTCACCCCTCCCCCCCTTTCTCCCTCCCTCTCTCCTCCCCCTCCCCCCCCCTCCTCCTCCCCCCCTCTCCTCCTCTCCTCCTCCCCCTCTCCTCCTCCTCCCCCCCTCTCCTCCTCCTCCCCCCCTCTCCTCCTCCTCCCCCCCTCTCCTCCTCCTCCTCCCCCTCTCCTCCTCCTCCCCCTCTCTCTCCTCCTCCCCCCCTCTCTCGTCCTCCTCCCCCCCCCCCCCCCCCCTCTGCCTTGTCCATCCACCAACTACCCACACACTTCACCCACCTGGCCCTTCCTCAATCTGCCTGTGATCCTTGACCCTTCCTACTGGCCCCTGTCTCACCCCTCCCCCTCTCCTCTTTATGCTGGCTTATTTTCCCTCTCCATTCAGTCCTGATGCAGGGTCCCCACTGAAAATGTCTACAGTTCCTTCCCCCCCACAATTCGTGTTCGACCCACTGAGTTCCTCCAGCAGTTTGTTTTTTTTCTCCAGATTCTGGCACCTGCAGTCACTTGTGTCTCCAGTAGTAAATGTTACTTGGTGAATTCCATATAATCTTTTAATAGCCATTATAAAATTATATCATCAGAAACTAGCTTCTCCTCTTTATAATCAATTATCTAAAAAAATTAACTCTGATTTAATTTTGTTTGTTTCTGCAGTACTGATAGCAAATGGTTAAAAAGGAATTACTGAATCAAATGTTAGAAGGGAGCCTAACTGTACACCTGAAGTGGTAGAATTACTAGTGAAAGAACTTCGTCCTCAGTTTAGAGAAGTAAACCTGGTCTGTCCAACTCAGCTACTGTCCTGGATCAGGAACCCAATGATTTTAAGACTACATCCTACTAAACACCAATAGACAGAGATCTGCAAAAAGATTAGAATGGAAGAATCTTAAATGTAATGACAACTTTTACTAAGTGACTTTTAAAAAGTACTGAATATGACAGTTTAATAACATTATTAAAATAGCAAAAAAGTAATGGTCTTTATTTCTAGAGGGATTAAATGGAAAAGTGAAGTTGTGTTGAACTTATATCTAAGGTTGGTTAGACCACACTTGGAGAACTCTGTACAGACTTATTGCGATATTATAGAACCACTGACTGGGATGCAGAACAATTTTCAAAGATGGTATCAAACATTTAAGATTACACTCATCAGGAAAGGATAATTAGGCTGGATTTCTTTATTTCTCATAAAGAGGTTGAGAGATCTTCTTCAAATTAGAAGGGTTTTGATAGAGTGGTCACAGAGCAAGTGTTTCCATTTGTGGGGGTGTGGGGGGTAAAACCTGGGGCCATCGATACAAACGATCAAATGGGTAATTTAGAAGAAACTTCTCTGACCAGAAAGTGGTCAGAATATGGAACTTGAAACCACAGGGAGTGGTTGAGGTGAATGGTGTGGATGTACTTAATGAGAAGTTGCACATTTCTGAGGGAAAAAGGAATAGAGATTTGCAGTGATATTTTGATGAGGCAGAATGGGAAGAGAATCAAGCCAATCATAAATGCTGGCTCATATTGGTTGGTTGGGATATCTTTTATTTGTTTTGCTTCTTTTATATTTCTAAATAATGTATTTAAATGGGTAATGTTTTAGGAAAATACACTTTACTCTGTATTCCATTATCGTTTTCACCCTGTACTACCTCAATGCACTGTGTAACGAATTGATCTGTATGAACAGTATGTAAGACAAGTTTTTCACTGTACCTTGTTACAAGTGACAATAATAAACCAATACCAATCATGACAGCAAGCATTTAACAGGCTTCAGCTGTACAGGTATTCCTATTGTACGCCATTTTGGCAGCAATTTGTCCCACACTAAGGGAACCCTGGTGTATTTATCTGACACTTTGAGTGATGGGCAGCATAGTGAAGCACAGTTAGTGCTGTTGCTTCACAGCTACAGAGACCTGGGTTTAGTCCTGACCTTGGGTGCTGTCTGTTTGGAGTCTGCACATTCTCCCCATGACCTTGTGTGATTTTGCTGGGTGCTCTAGTTTCCTCCACATCAGAAGGATGTGTTAAGTGATGACTTTTTCTAAAAAAAAATCATCCTTTGGTATACGTAAATGGCAAAAAGAATCAAGGAAGTTGATGGGAATGTGAGTGAAAATAAGTAGGCAAATAAGGAACAAGGAAATGTGATTGTTTTATTGGGAACCAGCATGACCTGATGGGGTGAATGGCTTCATTCTGTGTCATAATAAGTAAGTATATGGAGAGTTAAGTATTTACATTTTAATCCAGAGTATACAAAGCAGAATATTGTTTCAGACCAAATATTCTGTTTGTCAATGTGATTGTCTTATTATCTTAAGTAAAAAAAAATCAAGCTTGATCCAAAAATAATGTTAATACTGCGAAAGTGTGAAGCAGAAATCATTGTTAGAATGTGGTCTTTTAAATCAATATTCTAACAACTTCTAAAACCTAAAAGCAACTTGTTTTTTTAAATTAGTGGCATACATACTGATAAATAATTTGGTACAAGCCTTTAATGTTTTTTGATATCCCCTTGCTCTTGGTTTTAAGTTGAACTGTTCATCAATCATAGACTCATGGAGTCCTAGAGTAATACAGTATGGAAACAGACCCGTCAGCCCAACTGGACCAAGATGCCCATTTAAGTTAGTCCCATTTGCCTACATTTGGCCCATGTCCATCTAAACCCTTCCTATCCAGGTACCTGTCCAAGTGTCTTTTATTGTTATTGTCCCTGCCTCAACCATTTCCTCTGGCACCTAATTTCATATATGTACCATCCTCTGTGTGAAGAAGTTGTCCCTTGGGTCCCTTTTAAGTCTTTTCCCTGTCACCTTAAACCTGTGCACTCTAGTTTTTCCCTTTTCCCTGGAGAAAAAGACTGTGTACATTCACTCTGTCTGTGCCCTTCATGATTTTATGCACCTCTGTAAGGTCATCCCTCAGTCTCCTACACTCCAAGGAATAAAATCCTAGCCTGTCCAACCTCTCCCTATATCCCAGTCCCTCAAGTCCTGGCAACATTCTCATAAATCTTTTCTGCATTCTTTCCAGCATAATGGCATCTTTCCTATAATAGGGTAACCAAAACTGGACACAATACTCCAGGTGCAGCCTCACTCATGTCTTGTACAACTGCAACATGATGTCTAAACTCCTACACTCAGTGCCCTGACTGATAAAGGCTGGGATGTCAAACGCCTTCTTCACCACCCTGTCTACCTGTGATGTCACTTTCAGGGAACTGTGTCTTGTACTCCTGGGTCCCTCTGTTCTATAACACTCCCCAGAGCCCTACTGTTTACTGTGACTGGTTTGACTTCCCAAAATGCAACACCTTGCACTTATCTGGATTGAACACCATTTGCCATTCCTTGGCCCGTTGATCAAGATCCACTTGTCATTTTTAATAACCTTCTTCATTGTCTACGATACCACCAATTTTAGTATCATCTGCTAATTTACTAACCATGCCTTGTACATTCTCATCCAAATTGTTTATATAAATGGCGAACCACAATAGGACCACCACTGATCCCTTTGGCACACTACTAGTCACAGGCCTGCAGTCTGAAAAACAACCTTCCACCATCACCCTCTGCTTCCTACCATTGAGCAAGTTATGTATCCACTTGGCTTGTTGTCCCTGGATCCCATGTGATCTGACCTTCCAGACTAGCCTTCCATGCGGGACCTTGTCAAAGGCCTTGCTAAAGTCCATATAGACAACATCCACCTTGCCTGCCAGATCCATCTTATGCCCTTTTTTGTCCCTCTTTATTTCCCCCCCTAAGTGTACTCATACACTTTTTAAACTCATCAAGGAATTCATTTGATCTCCACTGCCTAAACCTGATGTATGCCTCCTCTTTTTTCCTGACCAGAGCCTCAATATCTCTTGTCAACCAAGGTTTTCTAAACTTGCCAATCTTGCTCCTTATCCTAACAGAAACATAATGTCCCTGAACTCTTGATATCATGCTTTTAAATTCCTCCCACCTGCCAGACAGTCTCACCCAATCAACTTCTCCAAGTTATTGCCTAGTGCTTCCAAAATTGGCCCTGCCCAATTTAAGACCTTAACTTGTGGACCAGCGTTGTCTTTCTCCTAACTATTTTAAAACTGATAGAAGTATGGCCACTGGTCACAAAGTGCTCCCCCACTGACACTTAAGACACTTGCTCTACTTCGTTCTCTAAGTCAATGCAGTTTTGTGGCCAGATGTTTAAAAGTGTATGAGAAGAACCTGAGTTAATTTGGCCTAAATTCTTCCACGCTGTTCTGTTCTATGGGACAGTATATTAGCTTAGGTCTAAGTTTTGCTTTGTTGGCTTGGCAGAGTTTTGGATTACAGGTGGGAGTCTGGAACCCATCATTCTGTTGCAAATTGTGAGTGCTTGAGTGTGGCACAGACGTGGACCAGCAACTTTACTAATTGTCTTTGAAGAAGAGTGAAGGGAAGTACTAAATGTATGGGGACTGTGATTTAAAAATCAGCAGTTACATATCCAGATTTAAACAACCTGCATTTATATAAAATCTCTGGCATGTAGAGATTGCACAAGATATGAGAAAAATTGAATGTGCAATCAAAGTGGGAAATATCAGGAGGGAAACCAAGTGCTTAGTTTAAAAAAAAGTAAATGTTAAAAAGTTTTAAAACAGTTGGGGGTGATGGATGGATTAGGTTCAGAATTCTAAAGAATGAGATGGGTAGATATGCACAGGTAGAAGATGGCCACTACTGCACTGGGAGCTCCGACTTCTGTTCTGCCAGAAGTTCCACTGTCGGCAGGAGGAGGTACGTTTTGGCACTCCAATGATCCCTCCTCCAATGGATTACACAGCTAGGTAATAGTGAAACTTGGGTGTGTGTTGATGCCCCCTCATAGGATGACAGCATTGATCTCTGCATGCTGCCAGCCAAATGGTACCTCCCAACTCCTCCTCATCCCACCAGTGCAGACTCCTTCCTCTCATGGCAGGATGGCACAATCCAGGCTTGGAGCTGCTTGCAGTCACCCATCTGCAAGCTCCTCCAGGGTGTTTGACCTTCCACCCACTTAGTTAAAGGCAGGGTGTTGTGAAAGGGAGTCAGCTTCGATGAGTTTCTGCCATTCAGTTGGATCTCGGCACACGCTGCAGTCATTGTGTCCATGTTAGATTACAGTGAAATGCCAGGGTGGTTCATGAGGGTGGGAGTGTGGCATGCTGCTTCATGCTGAATAAGTTAAGTCACCATTCTTTGTCTTTAGAGCTTCACTCATAGATGCAAATAGAGAGAATTTTATTGGTGACTGACTTAGAAAACCTTAACCTTTGAATGTAGTGTTCCTTTGGAGTTTGAGGCTGGAGTATGCCTCAAGGGGATAGACCTACTTGGCTATTTTGCTTCTCTTCCTCCTCCTTCATCTTCTGTGAAGAAAGCTTTGCCTTTAACCCTTCTTCTCCTGCTTCTGGTTATGCTGGAGACTCAGCAGGAACAGTACCAAGGCAGAAAACAAAGCAGTTTCTGCCATCTACAAAACTTTACAATTCCATTCTGCTCAAAGGAATGAGCTTGGCTCCAATTGAATTCCCTTTAAATGGTGCGGATAGAGAAACTGCATTTCCAAAAAGAATAAGATACATTTTCTACAGTATGTTGCTTACTCTGTTCAAAGACTGGTCTAACCAGAGGTTTGTATAGTTGTAGCACACTTCCAGTGCTTCTACAAAACACAAAACATTCAAAATTCACTGTGGCTTTATACCCACTTGCCTCTGAGAGCACGTTATCACATTATTAATCATCTGGTGTTCCACTGACAGAATGATCAGTAATTTTATCCTTAAAATGTTTGAATGAGAATGTGTTATGATGAAATGCCTTTATATTCTTGCATGATATCAAGAAACACTCTTGTGTTCATAGTTGAATGATGTGCTGTACAATATTCATAGTTTTATGATAAATTATTGGTGGTTTTGACTGTCACTTTTTAGAGGGTGGTATCTTTATACATTTTAAGATCATTTTATTGTTTTTTTTATATATATTTTGTTAGTTAAGAGTTATGGCAGTGGTTTGACCATACTGAAAATCTTGAAGTTGTTGAAAACAAGAGTGGTGAGAATGTGGGTTTCCCATTTTGTGGCCAAAGACATAGCAAATGTGTGATGTTTGTTTTCAACGCCTCCATTTCTTTGTAGTCATTTTAGTATCATTGCTTAAAAAATCTTAACAACTAATTGGTCAAAGAGAGAATCCTATATTTATTATTTTTTGTGATGAATTGTTGATATTTCCAGAGGCTGAAGATTAATTGATTGCAGCTAACTTTCAAAATCAATGTAGTCAAATAAATTTCAAGTGGTGTGTGTGTGTGTGTGTGTGTGTGTGTGTGTGTGTTGGGGGTGGGGGGGTGGTGGCAGGAGTCATTAGTCAGCAGTTCGTAGTACAGTTTGGGAAGAAAAACTTATTGTGGATATCTGTTTCAGTCACAAAACAAAATTGTGGTCATTCCACAGCAAGATCCTACAAGAAATAGGAAATTTTAATGAGTCCAGCAATCCTAAGTATTCCCCATTCAATCTTATTTTTGTTCCACTTGTCCTTCAGACATTGCTTTTCTTGCCTCTTTCAGTGAAATCTATCATCTCCCTTTTTTATGCTGTGGCTTACAGTAACAGAACTGAAAAGACCAATCTGATGCCAACTCTTTTTAGTTGGAGTTCATAGCAGTTGCCTTAAAAGATCAAAACTTCTAGTGCAGCTACATGGTATTAATGTTCAGCTTCTGATGTGTCCCTGCAGGGGTTTTTTTTTCTCTGCTTTGGTATGGGGGAAGGGAGTGATGGATATCCTACAGAACATGCTCAATATTTGCAAACACTGCTGTCCTTGTTTTCTAGAGTCCTGTTCACAAGCTCAGTCCTTAACCTGGCTGAACTGGTTGCTCTCCGACCTGACCTTGCCAAATTGAAAAAGGTCCTATACTTTCATGAGAACCAGTTGGTATATCCTGTCCGGAAAAGCCAGGAAAGAGACTTCCAGTATGGATACAACCAAGTGATTTCATGGTAGGTGAGCTCATATGTTATTTTTTTTTGTTGATCTTATGAATTTTTCACCTTTTTGAGGTGGCTTCTGTCTCTTGATAAACTCACACTCACAATATGATAGACCATCTTCTTTGTATGATCAGGAGTGTTGGTTGCTCACTACCCCCAAATAATAATTTATTCCAATAAAACCATTTAAATATTAACTCAGAAGTAAATCTTTATGAAGAACAGTATGATTCCTGGCTTCAGAGTTACAGAGTGATTTATAACAGGATGGGTGGGCATATAATATTATACCAATAACTCACCACAAGGTTCTTAGATAAGCTAAAATACTTCTGTCTGAAAACTAGAAAAGGTAAAACAGCCTTCATATTCCAGCTATGTCAGTGACCTAAAACACTGAAGAGATTAACTGTTATATTTGCTTTGATTCAAGTGACCAATTCTCCTGGTAGTGCAAGAGTATTGGTTAAAACTGAGATTAGTGCAGTGACTGAATGAATCTGTGTTTGAAATTAAAGTGGTATTTTGCACATTAACTTAACATTATTTGCAATACAACAAGCAACATATATGTATCCATAGGTTCTTAATCTATTGCAAATATATGTTCTGAATCTTGTCTATAAATTGGGTACAGCAAAATTTCCTGGTGGAATGATTACAAGTCTATTTTTGTGGGAGACCTGAGAGTTAAAATCCATACAGGAAACACTTGCTGAGTGATTGGATTGCATAATGCTGTACTATGCCATTAAAAATCAATTTAGCATGGAGTTAATTCTGGGTCAAATCATGCCAGTCAGAAATTGGAGCATCAGAGATGAATGGACCATGTCGTCCCGAAGGCATTCTTCATTGGGCACAAATTCTGACTCCCATAGACCCAATTTAGGAGAACTGCAAGTTAAGTGAAATACTCTCTGGATTAAATCAACACCCCACCAACTTTCCACCTGCCCCAAAAACTCTGTAATCTAGACCGCATAATCCACCCCTTTGCACCTCTCTCCTATAAACACCCCACATCCATACGCCTATTTATGTTCCTGAACACTTCTACCCACTAACGTCACCATGCTGACTTCCATGATCTCCCCCACGAAATTCTGACCTTCCTAATCCCAACACCACCATGCCAGCACGTGCCAAGCTGTTCCCCTTCCTATTTCCCCATCCCCCACATGTACCTGCCTGCTAGACTACCATAAATGCCAACAGGTCCCTGATCCAGTCTCCTTCCATCTACCTCTGACACATCATGGTTGCAGGCCCAATCTGGCCTGTGGCCAGCCTTCTAAAACCAGTCTCAGAAAAGGACATGCAGACCGCATATTTTGAGAAAACTGAATTTAGATGTGGTGGGCAAGAATTCCTGAGCAACTCTCTTCTGATGAAAAATGATCAACCTGAATTATTTATAACTGGTCTTGCATCTCACAATGTAGTCTCTGCTACACTGGGGAGACCAAACACCGATGAGGTGACTGCTTTGTGTACCGTACCTCCTCTTCTCCCCCATCCGGCCGATTCAGTACACAGCTGTAACTTGGAGCTTTTCATTGCCTGTCACTTTAATTCTCTTTCCCATCCCTGCTCTGATCTCCCTGCCACTTTGTCAATATATTAGTGAAATATTTGTCTATCTCAGATGATGATAAAATAACATTTTTAAATGAAAGCAGTGAATTTCCTCCTACCAATGGACTTCCCAGTCATGAAAACTTTCTAAACCAGAAATGTTAGTTGGAGTGGTAAGGGCTTAGCTAAGTAACTTGGATAGTGAAACATTATACATTTGTAGAAGAACTTCAAAGAAAGAAAGATGCCCCTAATTGCCTAGTAAATGGCATGGTGTCAGTGGATTGGTGGAATTTAGAAATAGAGGTAACTCTGATGGCCTTTAAACAAGTTCTGTCATTTAATAAGTTCATGGCTGATCTTATGCCTAAATTCTTCATTTGCCTTGGCTCTGTTGCCTTGAAATCCTAGCACAGCCTAAAGGGTAGCCAGATGGATACAGGACCAATGTACCAACATTTTGGTTGTTGACTCTCCACTGAAAACTTTACTTGCATTCGAGACCCTACTCAGCACATCATTGGAAGCTTTGCAGCCTTTGCTGGGGTGAGGGTGAGAGGTGCATTGGAATCCAGAAGTGGTTGTTAATGTATTTTTCTATAACAAAAAAAGTAATTTTGCAATTGCATCATACTGAAAACAATAGCATTATTCAATTTAATTTTTAAGCACACGTCTCTTAATTCACTTGGTAAGCAAGAAATTAATTAATCTTGGATGTATATTACTCATTGAGCATTTTGTGGGAAAATGTTTCACCCATCCCAACTAAATTCTTGAATGGGCTTGCTCTGACTTTAAAGTTTTGTCCCCTTATTTCAGACTGCCTCAATAATGAAAAACATTTAATTCTAACAGTCCTTTTAAGTTACTTTTCAAAATCCTGAGAACTTCAATAGAAATGCCCTTACCCTTCCATATTCCCATGAATGCCACCATAATGTCCAGTAAATGTAAAAGGTAAGCCAAGCTGGAATTGTAGGAAGGTATTGCTGAAATGTTATTTGAAAATCTTGAGCAGGATTTTGTTGGCAAAGGGAATAATGTTGAGGTGGTAGATTGAGAAAGAGAACGACACAAAAGCAAAGATTAACAAGGACTATTTTTGGTTAGTTGTTATCCTAAAGTTGCAGCAGGGTAAATAAGGTTGGATGACATTACACTGAAGGGATCAGGCTCCAGAACAGTTTGTGGACAAAAGGTTAAATGCGGTTGAGCGAGAGAAGAGGAGCTAGTGTAAGAAAGTTGAGAGTGGGTTTAAAAGGCAGGTGGCGGAGGTTAAGATATGGCCCAAAAGCAAAACGATGCAAATAATGGAGAAAAACTGAAAATACTGGAAATACTCAGCAGGTCAGGCCACATCTGTTGAGAAGCAGATTTAATGTCAGATGTTGATAACCTTGCATGAGAATGGATGCAGATTACTGTGGTTTGTAAAATTGTAGCACTTGTGGAAAGAAACTTCAGGCCTATCAAGGTCATATTTATTCCTCAGAAACTTCCAAATGAATGTTAAGGTGAGAAAGAATGACTCCTAATGAACTTGTGGGTAAGGGGGTGGTTGGCATAATTAGGAGGAGCTGCAACAGAAGAATGGGAATGACAGAAAGTAGCGGAAATCTCATTTGTGCTATTTGTTACCTAACTGTGAAATTGTTTCCGCATCAGTTCACCTGAACTCTGTGGTTTGTCACTCCAGGCTGGTAAGCGAGTGAATCCCCTTAACTGGGCCATTTTGCGATTCCAACTTGTAGAGGTGAAGGTCAAGAATAGGAATTGGTTCAAAAAAGAGAATGTGTAGAGGAAGGATAAAACAAAAATAACTGATTAAATAACATACGATAGTGTAGTGGTTAGCACAATGCTTCACAGTGCCAGTGACCCGGGTTCAATTCCCGCCGCTGTCTGTAAGGAGTTTGTACGTTCTCCCCGTGTCTGCGTGGGTTTCCTCTGGGTGCTCCGGTTTCCTCCGACATTCCAAAGACGTACAGGTTAGGAAGTTGTGGGCATGCTATGTTGGCGACAGAAGTGTGGCGACACTTGTGGGCTGCCCCCCAGAACACTACGCAAAAAATGCATTTCACTGTGTGTTTTGATGTACATGTGACTAATAAAGATCTGATCTTATCTTATCTGATCTTATCTTATCGTTGAACCTGGATATTAGAAATTAAACAGAAAATGCAGGAAATAGACAACAGTTGTTGAAATGAAGAACCAGTTATGCTTACTTTGCATTATGAGATTTTTCTTTCTTGCAGCCACTGCCCAACAATTCCCATAGATAGTTTTCTGGGGTCATACTGTATTCCTGTGTTTTTCTGCAAAGCTGATAACATTGTAACAGGACTTCTGTATAGGCCCTGCTTCCCCACAGCATGGATTAAGTCAGAACACTGAATGTGTTCATTGTTTTGCATCATGTCTCTGCTACTTTGAGTTCGTTTGTGGAGGGATTATGGGTGCAGCTGCCACTTGCTGTTAAACTTCCTCAGCAAAGCATGGCACAGTGTGATAATCGCTGGCTCATCTTGATACTTTCTCAGGTTTGGCACAGCAAAAACATTTGCGATTGGAACCTGGATTTTGCCAACCTCTGTGTTTGTGGTAACTTACCTGCACCACCCTCAGTGAATTGTTTTAACATTGGCTTTGATAATTTCAGTTTCTTTTTTAATATTGATAATCATTCTTTAAAAAAGTGTACTTTATTCTTTTTGGCCAGAATCACAACCTGTTTAAAAGGCTTCCTTTGAAATAGTTTTCACCAGTTGTCTCCACAGGTTTTCTACTAATTCCCTCATCATATTTCTTTAGACCCTTTTGCTTATATGTATTATAGTTATTTTCAGTTATTTTCAGTTATTTTATCTCTTCACAGCAACTGCAATGATCGATTTTTTTTCAAAAGTAAACAATTTAAAGTATGTTTGACATTGTGACACTTGATCTGATCAATTTATTTGACCTGAATTGATATCTTTAATATCCTTTGAATGTGTTTCCTTTTCCTTTTCCAGTCCTGAAGGTGCGGATTCATGTTGAATCCACTACTGTGGGGGCAAACTGCTTCCCTGTAATTTGCTAACTGGTAATCTTCCATGTGCAAGTTTAGATTATCACTATGCGCAGGATGCTTGACAATAATGGCATCATTGGCCAAACCAATCCTTTGCTGAGAGGTCATTGAGTTGAAATGTATCTCTGTTTCTCTCTCCGTAGATGCTGCCTGACCTGAAGAGTGCTTGCAGCATTTTTTGTTTTTATATCAGATTTCCAGTATCTGCAAATTTTTGATTTCCAGCCCAGTCCTATGCAGGTATAGATTATATAACATGGACCAGTTTGCTCCTTCAAATATTAACATATTTCAGGCATATCTCTTCTTTAAGTGATCACACAGACATTGAAGGTAGCCCAAAAGCCTTGAAATGTAAACTTGGTGCTTGTGTTTGGTTTCCAGTTTTGCTTGTGGTGCATCCTCAACATGTATCCAACGTAGTAGGCCAATTCCACTATTCACAACCAGTCAGCCATCTGAAAACTCTTTATTCACTTTTAGGCAAACTAGATGTAGTTTCCTTTCTGAACTCTAGAAATTATCCACTCACCCCATCCTCAGGATCACTATTCTAAGAAAAGAAGTCTCAAGAAAGTGGAATTGAAATCAGTATGCTTTAGCAGTGTACATGAGGAAAGAACATAAGCAAACAGAGCAGGAGCGGGTCACTTGGCCCCTCGAACTTGCCCCACTATTCAATATGAAGATGGCTGTTCTGCTCTAGACCTCATCTCCTACTCTATGTCAGTTTACCAATTGTCTGATCTTTCAAATGTATATCTACTTCATCTTTAAATACTCCCGATGATCTAGCTTCCACAATCCTCTGGGGTAGAGAACTCCAGGGATTCACCATCCTCTGCAAGAAGAGCCTAAATTAGTTGTGTTTAAAAGTAGAATCTGGAGGTGCTAGAAATCTGGAATAAAAATTCAAAATAAAAATAGGAAAACTGGAAATACTCTGCTGATCAGGTAGCATCTATGGAGGGAGAAAGAGGATTAACAGAAATAGAATTAATGTTTCAGGTTGATGACTCCCCTGTTTTCATTTCATGCTGATTCATTTGACTTGATCAACATTTGGGATATTTCAGTTGGTGCCAATGCCTCAAGTTTCTTGCTCCTGATTGCTGCCCTGTGACTGCTTTGCAAGTGTGTGCACAATGGATTGCAATAAGCCTGAGAGCAGTTCCAAACTATGTCCTGAGGTGCAAGTAAGACAGTGTCAGGAATTTACAAAGTAAGGGGGGAAATGATTTGATTCAGAACAGAGATCAACAGATTTCTGGACATTAGAAAAATCAAGGAAAATGAGGATGATAAATGCAGTTGAGAGAGATAAGCCACAATCTTGTTGGATGGCAGAACAGACTCAAGGGGCTAAATGGCCTACTCCCTCATTTCTTACTTTTTTATGTTATGAGACATTTTAGCTTCTGTTTAGAGATCATAAATGGGGTAATTCGCTATTTCATATCATCATGGAATCATCAATATTTATGGCACAGGAGGAGGACTCTTGGCCCATTCCATCAATATAGATCTTTGCTAGCATAATACATATGTTTGTTTGTCTTCTATTTTTATTAAGATTGAATGGTTAGACAAGCAATGAAAAAAACAAGTGGCTTGAGAATTTGAAGTTTCTTTTCTTTCACCTGTGGTTTAGAGAAACACTCATTTGGGCATAAGGCTACTTGGAAAACTAACACTGCACTTTTCAGAATTATGTTGTCTGACAAAAGAATATGAAAGTCCAGCTCCCCATACCAGAAATTCTCTCAAGTGGCAATATATTCTGTTGTAATAATCTTCTGACAGGCTAGCATTGTAAAGGAATTAGAGGTAAATAAAATGACAGTTCATATGAACTCAATATTAACATCTTTATTCCACTGTTTAGTTTGTTGCTCATGCTTCTTCTTGACACAGTCCACCTTCTTGAGGAACATATAGTGTAGTAACATGGGGTTTGTGAACAGAACCATTCTATTCTCAAAGTGAACTGTGGGAACTAGTAGTTACTAGATTACAACATTATGAAGGGACAAATGGAGAGATGCCAACAAGTACCACAGCATTCCAAACATTGTTACAGCAGGGGGTCCTTGTTCCTCTGTCTCTTTCCACACTGATGACCTTCTTTATGCATTTTTAATGAACTCCACAATTTAGCTGAAGATTCTATGGTATATTTATACTATACTCAAAGCAGGCATTTCAAATTCCTACACTGCGGTTTCTGAATCACTACACTTTGATCACTTCCATGATTAGAGTGGACCTTTAGAATCCTGCTTCCTTGCAGATTTTTTTGTTCCCATTATCTCTTGTAACTTCAGCCATATGCTATTCCTCTTGCCTTTAACAGCTGAACTCCTTCCAAGATTATACTCATCATCGCTTTCTACCTTCTCTACAAGTGGTACTTCCTTCTTTCTCATTGCTAAAGCTGCTCCCATGAAATGCGGTATCATTAATTTCTCAATTATCCAATGTCTCTTGACATTCCACAGATCCCATGTTATTTTGTTTTTCTTGTATCTGAGGAGGCTCTTCTGGCATCCTTTCGTACAAGAAAAATCTCATCTATGAATATAAGATCACTTTCATGTAGACCGTCCTAAGCTCCACCACAGTCTAAAACTGAAATTTTCTTCCTCATCTATTGAAGATTTGAGGGTAAATTTCCACTTTTGGGCACAGTGCACTAGAGGAAGTTGTTGGTTATACTTCTCCCAAAAAGAGCACCCCAAACTATTTGCAGGTTACTTGAGCAATTCCAGGTGTGGGCCTGGGAGAAGATTCAGATATGACTAGTCCTCTGACTGGGGCTCCTTTCTCTCCATTGTGGAACTTCATAGTTTGCCTCCAATCTAGACACGGGCTCAGTTGTGCATATAGCATAGAAGTAATAGGATTCTGAAAACTCCATACTTTTCCTTCCCCAGTATCATCAGTGTTCAAACCTATTGACTACTTTGTCCTTGTTTCATCTTTTTCTTAACATGGTGTTATCTTGCTTACAGATTTTTCAGTTTAAAAAGCTTTTGTAACTTTTATACTCATTATTTATTCTGTAAACTTTTTACTGTCCATTTAGGTTTTGTTTTAGCAATTAAATAGGTATGATTTCCAGGGGTGAACATACCTATACAAAAAAGCCCATTATTCATGTGCAAATTTTGACTGTGATTGTTGGCAGCTTATACAATAAAATTTACAGAAGATGCACAGAAGTGTGTTAACCTCGGACCTTTCTGATTTGAATGCCTAACTATACAATTTTGAAGCTAATCAGCAGATTCTTTTTTTGCATATTTTATGATAGGAAAATATCTTAGGCAAGTTTAAATCCTGCTTAGTGGAGATGAAATATATAATTTATTACATGGAATTGTGTAGTATTTACAACACTGAAACAGACAATTCCGTCCACTCATGTTTTCAAGTCTCAATCTTTCTCAACTTCATCAAGTCATTTAAGAATTAAAGATTTTTATTAGCTTGCCTTCTTAAGTGGAGAAATTTGTTCTTTCAACCAGTCGTTTACTTACAAAAAAATGTAATTCGATGTCAGTTGTAAACATGCAAATAGTAGCTAGCAATTCTTCAGCACAGACTATGTTGGATTGCTATTTGACTCCACCTACAACGGTATCTTGCTTGTCAATGACTCTGAGTCGCATTGAATTTATATTCGAATACACTGAGTAAAAAACACAAGGTAATTGAAGGTAGAAACAACAGTTTAATTATACTTTGAGCTTCTGGATCAAGAGAAGTAACAGTTAACACAGATGTTTCTGTACCATAATATGCAGAAAGAAAATGAATGAGGGGTGTTTATAATTGTGTGAAATTTGTAATGTGGAACAGTACTATTGCACAGAAACCAAGATGTCTATATATCAGTACACTGTGAATCTGCTGTCCCTGTAGACAGAATCTCTAATAACACAACTGGACTCAGTAAAATAATGCAAGTGAACTGAGAGCAGAATTCTTTGTTCTAGTTCAGTGTCCATGTGATCACTGCCAAAGTGCATTGAAAATACCTTGAAACCACAACTGGATTGCTTATTGCAGAAGGTCTGAACAAAGCATCTGGGAAATGCTTATAACTTCAAAGCAGTCGTGTGTTGTTTAGAGGTTAAAGACCTTTATATGTAGCTGTAGAAACCACAGAGTGATTTAAATAAAAGCTTCTTGCATGCAAATGAAAAAAATAAGATTTCTCAGGGTTTGAGCTGTGTTTCAAGACAGTATACTGTATAACAAATTGGATCAGGAGTCTAGCTGTAAAAACATGCTCTAAAATCTATACTTTTCAGAAAAAAATGGTTTAAATTTTCCATTTTCAGTTTGGTGGCTGACGTGGTGATGTTCAATTCTGCATTTAATATGGAATCCTTCCTTATGGCCATTGGCTCTTTCATGAAGCTAATTCCCGATCATCGGCCCAAAGAACTTGAGAAGCTCATCAGACCCAAGTGTCAAGTACTGTATTTTCCAATCAAGTTTCCTGACGTTACCAGGTCAGTAACTGGAACAAGCTGATATTTTAAGGTCACTAAAGAGCTAACATGAGTACAGTCATTTTTCTTGGTTTTCTAACTTTTTCATGCGAGTGCCCAAATTAATAACTCATCCAATCTAAGTTTGTTGAATACATATAGATATTCGTAGATGATTGGTAGTGTCTATCGTCTTTTTTCAAAACAACATTATTTTTTGAGCAATCATTTCTTTTCGGTCATTTCATGAGGGGTATTTTACCATATTGGACAAGAGTACATAATCCTGAACATTTACTTAAGTTGCAGGTTTTCCTGATCTCTACAGTATGTCATATGAAACCTAATATTGCAGATAAACTTATAGGAGCTGATGTTGGCATAAAATAAAATTTCTTAGGGACTGACAACTAACTGAGCCAAATTCATGAAACTAGATTGACATTTTTGATAATTGGCCCCTCCTCAAATGTCGGTTATGTTGTAAAACTCCAATTTTTCCACATTATACAGTCACCAGTAATGTGAGCTTTTTTTTCCAATGGCTTCCACAGTTAGTGCTGAAACTAAGTTTAAGATAATGATTACTTTCACTGGTGGTGTTATTGGATCTATAGTCAGGGAAGCAAGGAGTTGAGTTGCAAGATGTTTTGTTTAATAAATTGCAAAGATTTCTGCTACCTTTTAATCTGTTTTGCCTCACTGAAACATTCACTTTTATTTTCTCAAAGCATAGTAATGTTATAATCAAGTAAGAACTTGAGATCTGCCACAACCGTGACACTGATTGATAGCTAATGCAAAACCTGAAGTAAATTGTTGATGCACAAAAAAAATGATCCCCTCACCAAAAAAATATACACCAACTTCACCAAAATGCGAAGTGAGTATATTATGTTTCACAAATGACATTATGATTGACCACATTAATATTCAATTTTTCCTTCATAGGTACAAAAACATTAAATGCTCATTCTGATGGTCTATCATTTGTCACCATCAATACATTAAAGATTATAATGTAGGCTCACTTTCAGCTCGCTTTCTTATTCCATGCGTGAGCATGGCATGCTATTTAAACTGCATTTGTGATAACAGTATAGAAGAGCTCATTTATCTCACTGTGAACAGTAAAGTATTATTAGCCCAGTTTGTTTTAGTAATTATAAGCTGCTTAAGTCATTACTGTACAGTAATGGAATTCATTTGATTGTACATATCAAAACTGAGATTGTGGTACATTTGCATATTTTCTATTATCTAATGACATTCATCTACACCTGCAGAAATATTCCCTCTGTAAGGTGACATCGGTCAAAATGAGAGTTTTCTTTCCAACATGAGAGGTTTTTGTTAATCAGTTCATTTAGCTTTCTTGCTGTTGATATCTGCGTAAAAGAGATTTGACATTGAAACAATTGAATTGGAGATGAATATTTGCCTGAAGAATTGCTGGAATTAAATAAAAAAAAGTTATCATGTTAGAAATGTAAGGCACATGTGTTTGAAATTAAAATTAAGTCATCATTTAAGTCTGTGAATCTATTGAGTATCATGACCCAGACAGGATGTGATTTGGGCCAGGTTTACAGGTATATTACCAGAGTGTTAGTTCAGGTGTCATGTGCAACTCCTGTCTTCAGGAAGCAGTTGCTATTTGACTTAAATCTTTCTGAAGATTCCAATATTGGCTTAAAAGGCTCTTGAGCATCTTACCGGCTAAGTTACAAGCTCCACATAACACAGGCCTAGACCTTAGTAGCAATTCTGAACATTAAAATTTAAAAATGACAATGACCAAAATACAGCAAATGTTATGATCTGTGTGTATGTTTTTGTTTAGAGATGACAGTAGCTTCTGTTGTCTGTGCTCACTGGGTGGGCTGAGATTCCCCTTTTCACATTGAGTGCTATGTGTATAATAGTAACAACTCTTGTGTCATGGAATGAATGTAGTTATTGGCAGAGATTCAGCTGGAGGAATAGAAGATAAAGGCACTGCCTCCTGCAGTATCAAACCATACACACCAGGAAATTTTAAGGCAAACCAGTAATCAAATCTGAGTTTGTATTTCTTGGCAGTTGTTATTCCCTATGTTCTTGGGTTAGGAGGGGGAAAATTGTCTAGAGATCCTGCTTTCCAGTGATGGAACTCGAATTGTGCACATAGGGTTCCCATGAACTCTGCCAAATCTCATTGTTTCAGGATTAAAGTATGATGATTTAAGTAAAATAATATTTGAGAAGCTGCTAGATTTGTAAATCGGTAACGATTCAATACCTACAGGAGAGAAAATCGGCTGGGGAAGGGAAACATACAATTGCAAATTGGGAATCTACCACCAGAAGCAAAGTGGAATCATTTCATTTTCCTCTTGATAGTTTATAGTGTTTGTTAATTTGCTATCAGGAAAATACTTCTAAAATAAAATAAGAAAAGCAAAACTGTTCTTAAAAGAGAGAAATCTAGTTGTTCAGAGCTGTCAAGGTTCTTGAGGAACATACCAAAATTATGCTGTAGCGAGACTAGTCCCAGGTTAGACCACACCTGGAGAACTGTGGGCAGTCTGAACATCACATTTTAGGAAGGATATCTTGGCCTTGGAGAGAGTGTTGCATAGATTTACCAGAATGGTGCCCCAGTTTAAGGATTAATTTATGAGGAGAGATAACACAAGAGTAGGTTGTGTTCTCTGGAATTTAGAAGTTGTCAAGATAGAGGGGTGATGGAGAAAAAACATTTGCATTAAGCGTCGTAGTCTAAAAGCTGGTAGAAATCTGGAACACTCTCTTCAACAAACCACAGTTACTGCTAAGCAACAGTTAATTTTAAATCCAGATTGATAATTTTGTGATATAGGATGGGAGTCCCCATTGATTTGGATGGGGATTACCAATCAGGAGAATAAAAGGAATACAAAGTTATGTTTCTTTTATACTTCTATTTACCTAAAAAAAAATCTTATGGTCAATGAATCCCTGACGCTAATCCACCTCCTTTGGGTCATTCCCAGAAAATTGTTATTTATTCCATACAGGTGCACCCTGAGACTGCAGTATGTATTATTTATTAAATTTAACTGGTGTGCAGAGAATGATGGGATTGTCATCACACAGAAACCAGGACACTAAGTTATTAGATTGCTGTTCATGCCATTTATTCAAAATATTTTTCATATTTTCGTTTGGAGCTGGTATCATAATTGTAAACCAGTGACATTGTAAGAATGACAAGTGCGATTGTTTTACTGGATTGTAAGCACAACGTAAAATGTTGGCTGAAGGCACAGGACTCTGCAGATAGTGGAATCTGGAGCGAAAAACAAACTGCTGGAGGAAATTAGGGGGTCAAGCAGCATCTGTGGAGGTAAAGCTATGCTTGATGTTTTGGGTCGGGACCTATATCGGGACCGAGGGTGCAGAGGCAAGATGGCCAGTATAAAGAGGTGAGAAGGGGGCTGGAAGGGTGGGATAGGAAGAATAGGCCAAGGGACAAGAAACCCAGGTGGATGGGAATGTGTGTATGGTGGGCAGATGGAACCTGGAACTGGGTGTGGGAGGCTGACAAATCTAGGTGACAGGGTTGGGGGTGGGGCGGGGGGGGGGGGTGGGGTGAAATGGAATGGAAAAGGTGAACAAAGGCAGAGAGACCCTAGGTGGACTGGTGGCAGTGGGAAAGGAACACTCGTACCATTGATTTGTAGGCTACTCGAGCAGAAAATGAGGCCAAACACAAACTAGGTGAACATCTCACATTCCACTTGAGTAGCTGACAAATCAATGGTATTAACACTGAACTTTCCAATTTCAGGTAATCCACACCCTCAGTGTTCCTTTCTCACTCCCACCGATCCACCAATGTTCTCCCTTCTTTTGTTCACCTTTCCCATTCCCTCACCTCCCACCCCCACCATATTACCTTGATTTATAATTGTCTCACGTATGGTTCCATGTGCCCGTCACCCACACACCCATCCACCTGGGTTTCTTCTCCCTTGGCCTACCCTTCCTACCCCTCCTACATTGTTTCTATCTGCTCATCATCCCTCCCTTATTTGGTTCCACTTATCACCTTCGAGCCCGTGTCTCTACCGTCCCCTTCTTCCTCCCCACCTGGCTGCAACTGTCCATCATCCCCCACATCACCAACCTGTCAGCCCCTATCTCACCCTTCCCTCTCAACTCTTAATATTGGCTATCTTCCTTCCACACTCTCAGTCCTGAGGCAAATGCCAAACATTCCCTTGTCTCCACAATTGCTGCTTAACCCACTGAGTTACTCCAGCAGTTTGTTTTTTGCATAAAATGAAGGCCTTTGAATATAAGTTGAACAGTTTGCAGTATCGTTCTGCCAGTAAGACTACAATCAATTGAGGAAGGGTGGCAAAGACTTGGGAAAGAAACCTTTTAGCACTTTTTTTCTCTAATGCAATACAATTCTACAATCAACTTGTGTTTTCTGTAGTTGCAACCTGGGGAGTCCATTTGCCATGCTGGGATTTTATATTAATTACCAGGGGTGAGAACTTCGATTTAAACTAAGAATATCCTTACATTCTTTGCCAACTTTTGATGAAGAATGTTACTGTTTTATCACTTCATGTGATATGCACATCACTGTCAAAGCTAGCATTTATTCCCCATTATCAATTGCCCTTGACATGGTAAGCTATTTCCTTAAGCTGTTGTAGGTACTCTAATAATGTGGTTAGTTAGGAAATGCTAGGATTTTGACTTAACAATAATGATATGTTTGCAAGTCAGCATGGAGGGGATCTTTCTACCTTGGATGATTTTGCTTTGTGAAAGATACAATAGAAGTGCAAGGCATTGTTGTGTTTATTGCTGTTGTCCTTGTGATAAAAGTAGTAGGTCAGATCTTTCACCCTGATAACAGTCCTAATGCTAGGACCTACCCTAGCATCCCCAAACAAGACATGGTTTCCAGAGCCTTTGGCAACAGCTCCCCCTGTGATACTCTGATTGGCTCCTCATGGTGTCTAATGGGTCAGCAAAAACGTCTGTGGGCTTCCCAGCCACCCAGTGAGTCCATACCAGGTTAAGCCTTGTGCTGTCACAGCAGCCCTATTCAAAGGAATGGGAGACATTAATGGTCAGGAAAATAGAAAGTAGTTTTATAATTATTTAAATTGGTTTCACTGTTTTAAATTGATTTTTAGAATATGAATATATTTTTTAGGCTTCTAAATGCTGACACTTTTTAACAGGTTCTAATTGTTAGAGTTTGTGAATATCAAAGACTGTAACACTAACACTTATGATAGCTGTTGAGTTAGAGGGTGGAGCCTCAATAGCTGCCAAAGGGCTTCTGTGAGTTCAGCAGACTAGTTGCCCTGACGTGCACCCTGTGAAACACTCAGTTGGGCTTCAGCTCAATAGTAAATAGTACAACAAGGTTTCCAAAAGTATGGTTTGGTTTTAAAGAGTGAATATTAAGGAGTCTGAGGTGAAAACTGAATAAAAGTTTCACATGTTTACCCTACAGGAAACTGATGTTCCTGCAAATCGAGATATTTGATAAGCAGTCTGACAGCCACGAGACAATCAAGGGTTAAAGAGAGGTCAAAGCACATCATTGCCCATGGACAGTGTAACCAAGGAGCAATATGTAAATGAGGAAGAAGCAGGCAGTATGGCTGGAAGATATAAGAATCTTCTGAGGTTACAGCATATGATTGGGAAAGGAAGCTTTGGCTGGAAGTGCTTTGGCAATAGTTGGATAGTTAAGGATAAAAGTGAAACAACAGGGGGGGTAGCATTGGAGTATGGTGTGATTGATTGCCAAAAACTATAGAGAGGACAAGAGAGGCGAAGTGCACCATGAGGACAGTTGTTAAGAATAGAATATCTCGTTGACAAGGCTTTGGCCATTTTTATGTATCATCATGAAGTTTCTGGGGAGATGGGCAGAGAACACATGTTATACTTTCTCAAGTTTTGGACGGGAAAAGGAGGCTGAAGATGAACATTGCTTTTCAAGGACACAGAGTAGCTCTTTTTAGAGGAAGAGAATGCTAACAGTTGCTTTGAAATGGTGGAGGTTAGTGAATAAGGCGTGAGATACAATGATAATGTGTTGTCATAAGGCAGCTGGGAAGGGAGCTTGTGTGGTTCTCAGTTTTACAGGAAGTTGGTGAAGACAGTGTTGGATATTGCCCTATTTCATTTTGGGCACAAGCAAGACCATAAAGTCCAAGGTAAACCAGTTCAAATTGCTTCCTAACTTGTACTCCTTTTGATTTCCTAATCCAGTCTTTTGAGCAGGCAGCAGTTTCATTGAGTCGGTACATAACTTTCAAGCCACACTTTGGGCTTAAATTGCTTGAAAAGTTGGATTCTGGCATGAATTTGTGGCCAGTATTTAACGGTAAGCTGAATAATGAGAATCAGAATGAAAATAAAATGGTAAATACTGTGTCTTAAATTCTCTAGACCCACTGGCAGGTTAAATGTTTAAAATAAATCAACCTAACCTCAAAGTTCGTTCATTGGTTAAGTGGTCAAGTTTTTTTCTCATGCATTTTCACCATTTAGTGAGCCCTTAAGAGGTTGGTGGCTTCCTCTTTCAAAATGTACAGGATGCTAATGAAAAGTTTAATTTGGATTTGGAAACGGGTTATTAAAGGGCCTTACAATTCAAAAATCACCTCCTTTACTACATGATTTCCACTGGAGGGGTAGATTGTAAATTACTTTTTGAAAGTGACCATATTTGTATCTGGAGCACAAACATTGCTATTTACAAATGTAGATGTATTTAAAAGAACTCCTGCTCCAATGTATAAATACTCTTCCATAATCTGCAAATGATACCCAACAAAGATGAATTCTAACTGCCAATATTGTGTTCAAGTGATTGCAAAAGATTCTCTCTTCCCCCTCTCTGTACAAGTATGTAAGCATTAGAAAAAGGCAGGTGTTACAATTAAACCTCCTTGGTTCTTTTACTATAATTGTGCTGTCTGGGAGATTATTAATTATCAGATAACAATACTGGAAATAAATCTGCACAGAATTCAGTTCAAAATCAAGGAACAAAGTCTGGTAATAATCATGCACGATTTCTTGATGTGCAGTAAATTAGTCCCACACTAAAAGACCTACCCAGCATACAATGATGCCTCTTAAAGCATGTATAGTTTATAGCTCCCTCGCTGATAGAGAAGCCATACTAAGAAGAACTTGGCATGGACCACCCATAACTGTATCATAATTTTTATGACACCTGTGGGCTGAGCATATTGCATTTGTATATACTGTCATTGCAGAATACACTGCATGCTCACAATTAAATGGATGGTTTTAAATGTTTTTCAGATGCTTCCCTACAGTGTACATTTCACAAGAGTGCCAGGGATTTTTTTTTTATGTTGCATCCAGTTTTATAAAAAGCATTCGGAATTGTTATGAAAAGATACTGTCAAGTAGTATCCTGTAATGCACAGGTTTAAAAACGATTATTGCCAATCCCTAGTTGCCCTTGTGGGTGCTTATAAATTCACAAAATCTGTGCAAAGGGTATTCACACAATTATTTTAGAAGATAGAACAGTACAGCACAGGAACAGGCCCTTCAGCCCACCAATTAAACACCTAACTAAACAAATTCCTTCTGCCTTCAGAATGTCCATATCCCTCCATTCTTTGCACATTCATGTGCCTATTTAAGAGCCTTTTAAGCATCTCTATCGCATTTGCCTCCATTACCACCACTGGCAACATATTCCAAACACCCACCAATCTCTGCATTAAAAAAATGCTTTTGAACTTACCCTCTCTCTCTTTAAATGCATGCCCTCTAGTATTAGATATTTAGAGCTTGGGAAAAAGATATCAACTGTCTACCCTATCTATGCCTTTCATAATCTTGTATCAGGGTTTAATTGTACCATTTTGCACAGTTTTGGTCTCCTTACCAAAGAAAAGATGCCCTTGCTATAGAGCGATTGCAGCAAAGATTCACTAGATTAGTTCTAGGAATGGCAGATTGGCTGAAAAAGGGGAGTTTGAGCAGTTCAGGCCCATATTCTCTGGAGTTTAAAAGAATGAATGGAGACCTCATTGTAACATTTTACGGGGCTCGACATGCTCGGACAATGTTTCCCTGGCTGAAAAATCTAGAATATTTCAGAGTAATATTATTTACCACTAAGCTGAGGAGAAAATGCTTCACTCAGATGGTGATAATTCTCTGTCCTGGAGAGCTGTGGAGATTCAGTCATCGAGCTCATTTAAAACAGAGTTCAATGGATTTCTGGACTTTAAGGAATCAAGTGATTTAGAGATCGTGCAGGGAAATGGTGCATGGGTTTCTTCTGTTTCTGTTTCTTATGTGTTTGTTCTAGGGATTCAGATGAACATGTGCTCAGTGTGCAGAGAATCCACTGTATCAGTTGCTTGCCATTAATTCAGACAGCTTGGTTGTGTTACAGTGATTTAATATGTTAAGCCCCTAAAAGATAGTGTTGTGGCAGCAGTTTCATTTGTAAGTTGTAGCTTGCATTAATGCATTACTGGAGCATGAACATGTAGGTAAGTATTGATACAGGTGTAAATTTATCCAGTGTTTTGAACAAACCTGCAATTAAAATGGTGACACTGAACATCAGCTGTGTGCACGTTTGCATGGCTTGATACCCTGAAACAATTCAGTTGAAGCAGCCTTTTCAAGGTCTGTCTCTGGATGTTCTTCATGCAGCAATAACTCTTTCCACATATAGTATTTGTAATTCATACACATGTATAAATAATTATCTATAAGGTGTGTGTATGTTTATAAATGCATAGTCATGTGTGCATCTAAGTATAGATAGTTGTGTGTGTGTGATTGTATTATTACTTTATCATTGAACAAAGGATTCCTGTTTAAAGTAATTAACTTTGCTCATTGCCTGATAATGTTTGTTTTGAATGAAAGTAATCTTTACAAATACTACAAGTAAGAAAGTTGTCTCTTAGGATTCACATTGCATTGAAGGACCACAATTGGTAAACATGTTAAAATTCATTGTAATAGAAACTGATAATTGGAATCAGGTTTATCATCACTGACTTGTACATTGTGAAATTTTGCAGCAGTAGTACAGTGCAAAGACATAAAATTACCATAAATTACGAAATAAATAAACAGTGAAAAAATAGGAATAAGGAAATAGTGTTCATGGGTTCATGGACCGTTCAGAAATCTGATGGAGAGGGGAAGAAGCTGTTCCTAACTTGTTGAGTGTGGGTCTTCAGACTCCTGAACCTCCTCCCCAATGGTAGTAACGAGAAGAGGGCACGTTCGAGATGGTGAGGGTCCTGAGTGATGGATGCCACCTTCTTGAGGCACCACCTCTTGAAGATGTCCTCTATGGTGGGGAGAGTTGTGCCCATGATGGAGCCGGCTGAGTCTACACTCCTCTGCAGTCTCTTGCGATCCTGTGAATTGGAGCCTCCATATCAGGCTGTGATGCGACCAGTCAGAATGCTCTCCACCGTGTGTCTGTAGAAATTTGCAAGAGTCTTTGGTGACATACCAAATCTCCTCAAACTCCTAACTAAGTAGAGCTGCTGGCATGCATTCTTATGATTGCATCAATGTTTTGGGCCCAGGATAGATCCTCCGAGATGTTGAACCCAGGAATTTGAAGCTGCTCACCATTTCTACCGCTGACCACTCAATGAGGACTGGTGTGTGTTCTTTCGACTTCCCCTTCTTGAAGTCCACAATCAATTCCCTAGTGTTGCTGATGTTGAGTGCGAGGTTGTTGTTGTGACACCACTCAACCAGCCGATCTATCTCAGTCTTGTACACCTCCTTGTTGCCATCTGAGATTCTACCAGCAACAGTAGTGTCATCCACAAAATATCAGTTATAAGTATCACCAATCATGGTACAATAGAGCTGAATATTGCAGACCCATTATAGTTTGCAGCAGACAAAAGCTAGAGATGAATTTTTGCATGCATTGGAATTGAGGAGAATGCTCCACAGTCACTCCTGGTCAAGACAAGACAAGATGTCTTTATTAGTCACATGTACATCGAAACACACAGTGAAATGCATCTTTTGCATAGAGTGTTCTGGGGGCAGCGCACAAGTGTCGCCACTCTTCCGCCCAAGTGTAGTGGTTGGTGCTGTTCCCTGCATTTTCTTGGAGTTACAGAACAGTGAAGGTAGCACCCATTGTCCTTCTAGATGGATGAAATCCACATTAGGATTGGGAAGCAGGTCTTTGACCATCAGGAGGAAGCAGTTGAGGAGGAGCCTGATGATGACTTTCCCTGTGGCAGACAGCAGGAACCATCTGTAGTTACCACACTCTGACATGTCTTCATTCTTGAAGGTCATCACAATTACACCATTTCTAAGGTCCCTGGTATATCCTCCTCTTCCCAAACACAGATAGTAGATTTGTGACTGAAGTTGTTCAGCACCAAATTTTAGCACTTTAGTGGGGATACTATCAGTTCCTGAGGTCTTGTTATTATTTTATTTGGGATCTGACCTTTTCAACTTCTTGTTGATTGGGATTGAAGGTAAGGTTGGACCAAATAGGCTGCTATGGGATGGAGTCAAGGGTGCTCATATCAAGGACAAAATTACGATTGAAAGGTTCTTCAAAGTGTTCCCTGTCTGTCCTTGAGTACTCAGAGATGTGCAAACTTGAATGTTTGGCCATATATAGCATTGACAGTGTTGAAGAATCTGTGAGTTGCTGAGCCTCCTGTGCTCATTCCAGCCACCATCTTGTATTTTGGGTCAGGGTTTTCTGCTGGAGCTTTTTCTTCAGCCACCTGTAGAGCTGTGACTTTTTCTTTGAGGAATGTTGCAGCTTCCAATCCAGGAATGCCTCACATTGACGTTTAATTATCTCTGATCTTAGTGAAAACCCATGTCAACCAAATCTGTGTAATGGCCATTTTTTTCAATTTTTTAGTGTTGTGTTTCACCTCCAACAAACATCAGCCAATGTTCAAAACTAATGGGTAATTAAGCTATAGCAACTACATTCCTGAACCAAGTGTGCAGACAATGCTTCTGTTGGACACACTTGGAGGCCAAACTCCAGGCCATTTTTGCCTAAAAGAGGAAGGCTCTTAAGTTCAACATCTGCAATGTGAAGATCCTCTGCCAACTTGCACCTTTTTATACAGCACTGCCAGCTGACAATAAAATATCAAGGTGAGATTCTGGAAAATGTAGACCACTTCTTGTATCTCAGGACCACCTCTTGGTGAAGGCAGACATTGCTGATGAAATTCATTGTCACCTTCAGTATGTCTGCACAGTCTTTGGTCAATTGAGGAAAGGGGTATTTGAAGATCAAGCCCTGGCACAAAATTCATGGTTTATCGGGTAGTAGTGATCCCTGCCCTCTTGTGTTTCTGAGACCAGGACTGCCTTTCGCAGGTACTGGAAAGGTATGACCAAGGCTGAGTCTACAAAATCCTCCAAATTCATTAGCAAGGTGTGAACTAATGTCAGTGATCCCTCAGCCCAACATCCCGAGCATTGAGGCCTTAATTACACTCAGTTGTCTTCATTGGGCAGACCATATTGTTTGTACGTCTGACTCTAGACTCCTGAAATGGACACATTGTTCTGAGTTCTGTTAAGGGAAAAGATTACTAAGCGAACAGAGGAAAAGAGTCAAGATTCTGCTAAAAACCCCCTTGATAAAAATATGGTGTTTCCAATGACCCTTGGGAATCCCTGGCCCATGACTGTTCAAAGTGGAGAAGGGATATTCTGTATGATATTGAGAACTTCAAGTCCAAGCATCTGAGCACACAGAATCCCTATGTAATAACAGAAGGCACACACCACTCCACAAACTGACTACTCACCTGCTCCAATTGTGGAAGAGTCTGCAGTTCCCACCTTGGCCTCATCAGACACCTCAGAACTCAGAAAACCAGAGTGGAAGCAAGTAATTCTCAATCCTGAGGGATGGCCCAGAAAATGACTCTGAATGTAATTACAGCCATGCTTTTAAGCACCCTTCATTCTAGATTTTTTCTACTGTGCTTGTGAATTGAAGACTCCTAAATGCAAATCCTGATCTCACAAAAAGTGATTAAGCTTGATATTCATATTTCTCCAGCTGCCATTAATTGACATGTCTTCTGTTTTATGGAATATGAAATCAAAGGTACCTCCACTTTTTCTGTCAATAAAATGAATGGGTACCATCAAGGAAGAAGAAAATAATCCCTCTCCAATTTAGGTAAATTTTGAAGTCCTAGGACAATAACCAGAGTGTCCTAATCTACATTGGTTGGCTGCCTATTTAGGATTGCTTGGGGTTGGAATGATATCCAGAGGTTCGGTATAATAGGTAATGTACATAAAAAACTCTTCCTGCATCCTATACATGCAGTAAAAAGTTAGAATAATAAAAGTAAATCTAATTAAAACTTTTTTTTCTGTTATATCATGATAGAAATGGTCAAAACTGACCACCTACTCTTCCTTCATATAAAGACTATGGTGCTACAGTAATAGGATCCATGCATTTGCCCACTATTTCACTGCCTTCAATTTCAGTTCAAGGTTTCAACCTCGTGTCTTAAGACTTAATTGGAGGAGGCCAGGCACTTCTTAGGTTGCTGAGATATTGTCTTGCTGTTGAGATGTCCTTTGTGAGGCTTGGAACAGACAAGATTTAGTTAGTTCTATATTGTAAAATACCATAAGTAATTAAACTTAAGGTATTCTAAGAGAAAAGCTGCTTCATCTGTATTAGTACTGACTAGAGAACCAAGAAATATTTCAACAGAGTCTAGAAATTGTTCCATCACTGCCTGTCAGGATGCCTCTTTGAGTAAGCATGTAATATATACAGATGTCCTAGCATTCGGTGAGAACCATTCTAAGAATTTGATCAGGGTTTTGAGTAAATTTCTTTACATAGCACCACGTGAAAGGATTCCTAGGCCTCTGTACCTTGGTTGAGACCTTGGATCCTGACTCCAACCACCGTGTGAAGGCAAACTATAATAAAAGGTACTCCTTGAATATACAGAACATTTAACCTCCATTTAAAAAAAACATATTCATTTTGTTTGAATGCAGGCATCACCCATCAGTAAGTACACTTGGGAAGGTGACAGTGAGGCATATTTTTGAACTGCTGCAGTAGGAGTTGCACGGGTTATAAATGTGATATTTTCTGCATTCGTGAATTGGATGAAATGCCTGCTTATGAAAAGCCTCAGTTCCCAATGGGTTAATGCATGACCATTCACAGTGAAACTGCCCCATTCCCTTCTCTCAGTCTGATAACTGAGCTTATGAAACAATCTTTGTGGAAAGAAACTTGTTGGTCACCTATTCCTCAACAGACCAATTGCCAAATCAAACATACTAGCTTGTTTGTTGCAGAACATGCTTTTTCCCCATAGCCTGTGGTGCAAAATATGTTGAAAAAGTTTCTATCTCTTATAGCTGCCAACAGAAGTGCATATTTCCTCAAATATTGCTAAATTTCATTAACTATAACATTTACATAGCTGATGGCAACCCTAATGGATATGCATTTCTCTTGAGCTGCCTGTGGTCCATTGTGCAATATATAACCAGTGTAAAATGATCCTAGAGAAACTGCTATGAAAATTAAAAATAATGGCTAGGAGTTTCCCCAGAGCTGCTCTTGCTCTGTTAGGATTTTTTTTCAGATGTGGGGGGCAGAGCCCCCATTGCTGCGCTGTGAATTTCATTTATTATATTATGCGTTGACCATGTGCAACTAAGGAAAGATTTTTTTTAAATGTAGCTGTTCCAAGCCATTATACAGAATTTCTCATCCAAGCATAATATGTACATGCATTACCCTGATCTACATGTCAGATCTATCCAAATTATTCATGTTTTACTGTTCAGTTCACTGAAATTTTTCGTTCCAATAAAAATATCAGTTATGTTGCACACACTGATAAGCTCTTGCAAAGATCATAATTTGTACAAGCATTTAACCTCGAATTGGCTTAACCCCACTGGTAAATAAATAGGTTAAGTGTCAAATATTACAAATTTGATCATGGTATTTTATATAATTATAATTTCTTGGTGGCCATTGAGGATCGGGGTATTAGAGGTCAGGGGTGGGGTAGGGAAGGGGTCAGTAGGGCTGATGGTCTAAGCCATATAGGATTGGAAGCAAGATTGATGGATTTGGGTGGAGATATGGTGAGGGAGAAGCTAGAGGGATCAATGGTAACTAAAGGAACTCATCTTACAGAGGTCCTGATTCTGCATGCATTGGTAAAACATTGCTGACCCGATGACTAATGATGATCGCTTCCTGATCAGCTTGAAAATTTCTGCCACAGTGCTCTAAGAAGAAGCATTGGATGGGGAATGATATCATCCCAATGTATGATTGATGGGGGAATTATTCCAGAAAGTGCTCGGTTGAATCTCTAGGGTCACAAGGCAACCCAGAAATGATGGTTGAAGTTGAAGGTGGTTGTTATTGGGTAAAGTCAGTTTTCAATTACGTAACATTGTAAAAAAAACAAATACTTTAATGTTCTGTTCAAAAGAGAAGTCAGAAATAACTTTCAAGAAACAAGTTTAAAGTAGAAATCTATCATGTTGTATGTGCTAAATGCCAACGTAACATGAGTTTGTTGTATCCTTGCTTCCAAAATTCAGAATTTCAAAAGGATTTTTCACCACAGGATGAATTTCCTCCCCAATGTGTTTTTCTGCAAGTTCTTTCATCTGCATGATGTTTAATGATTAAACCAGCCTAGCATTTGCCACTGAATTGCCCAAATGAGAATAAACTACACTTAATTCAAAACTTCAGTTGAGCGGAGGTCACAGATAATCTCAGATCCATCAGCATTCAAACATATTACTAAATGACGAGTATAGTTTCAATATTCTATTCTGTTAAATTTCACCCAGGTTTTTCAGTGCTGTAATTACTGTGATATTATTAGTTACTGGACATTTTGATTCAGTCGTAATTTGTTATGTGAAAGCTGATGTGAATTCACAATGTGCCTCTTGTTAACAAAGGCCTTAAATTCTCGGAAGAGAATGTGGTCACAATGTGGTCTCCTCTACATTGGAGAAACCTAAAGTAGATTGGGTGATTGCTTTGTGGAGCACCTGCATTCAGTCCGCAGGATCAACCATGAGCTTCATTTGCCTGTCACTTTAATTTTCCATCCCACTCCCGCACTAACCTGTCAGTCTATGGTCTCCTGCACTGTTACAGTGAGGCCCAACAGAAGTTTAAGAAGCAGCACCTTGTCTTCCATCTGGGCACTTTCAGCCTTCTGGACTTAATATTGAATTCTACAACTTCAGGTAACTTGATTTCTGTCTGTATCGGTTGTCCATCTGTGATATTAGTTCAACTTGTTTTGTTTTTTGCCCTTTTTTTCTTCTTTCTCTCTCTGAGAGAAGAGGACCTGCCCAGCCTGCTCTTCTGGGCACACCTTTCTGCTCTGCATTTTGCAGCTCCGACATTATTTTGCCTAGGTTCTCACTCTCTAACTGCTCCCATTGTCTCATTGACAAGATAAACTAGTTTACAGCTTATCATCATGGTCACCCTAGTCTTACCCTATCAAAGATATCCCCCTTCCCTTGAAAACAGTCATGGACCATTAATTATGGTGAGCTACATTTTTTTCAGCTTTTGTTAAAAGTCATTCAGCAATAAAATTATTACTCAATTTAAGGCTGCAGATCCATTACACTGTACTCTTGTTTACACAAAAGCCATGCTCCCGGAAATGTACTTTAAAATGAGCCCCTAACCTTCAGTAGGTTTGGAACATCAGGAAAAAATATTCAAACTCTTTGAACATCATCTCAATTCCTCATCTAATCCTCATCACCCCATATTAAACAATGTCCTTCAAGCTTTATATTGCAATCCCACAAACCAACACATTTGTAATACTTTAAAACTTAGTTTAAACAATTTTAAATTATTGCTTGATATTGATTAGTAACTTTGTAAGTTTTAATAGTATGTCTGAAAATGGACTATTCATAAAATAATAATTTTAATTCACAATTACTGAAGATAACTTGTAAAAGCCTATATAGAACAAACTAATGGTTAGATTGGAACAGAGTGGTGAATTCCTCAGATTTTTTTTATATAGAACATCCAAATTGTTTCAAACAATGCCCATTCATTTCCCAGCCTTATGTGGTTCAGCTTGTATGTTGGAGGTTTCTTGAAAACCAAGTATAATCAGTAAAGCTCCCAGTGTTTATTATAGAGTTTGACAGGTTAGATGTAGGGATAATGTTTCTCCATGGTGGAATGCCTAACACCAGGGTCACGGTCTCAAAATAAAAGGTAGGTCAATCAGGACAGAAATGAGAAGAACCTTCTTCATCCAGAGAATGGTGAATCTTTGGAAGTCCCTACCCAAGAGGGCTGCAGAGGCTTGGCTGCTGAGCATATTGAAGACACATTTGATAAATCTTTAAGTATGTGGGATTAGTTTAGGAAAGTGGCGCTGACGTATATGGTCAGCCGTGATTTTATTGATTAGCAGGCCAAGAAAGAAAGGCCGAATGGCCTACTCCTGTTTCTATTTTAATGTTCAAATCTTCCTGGAGTGTAGGTTTGCTGGCATAGTCTCCTTGTGGGATGATTTTTATAGCTAGAATAAAAGGTCGAGATCATTCAATTTGAGTTGAATGCAAAATACACTTTGAAATTTCATTAAATTTTGCACCATATATACTGAAATCAGGGATAATTGCATCAAAAAGTGTCCTCACAATGGGGCTGAAATTGCAGGCACTCATGTACATTGGCAGCCAAACTAAGTGCCATTTATTTTACAACTCAGAGGGCCCGACTAACTTCACAGGGAACGATTAAATAAAACCTTATGCAGATTTTTTTAAAAATAGAGATATGGGTAGGAAAGCTCTTGTTAAAATAATTCAGAGGATAGAAGATCCTACTGAATATCCTTTTGTTGTTTGAATTTTGACATCTTTTAGTCCTTGATTATACCAGTTAAAATAATAGAAAAGTGAAGAATCCTATTTCTAATTACACCCAATTTAAATAAAAGCCTGCATAATCTATCAGTAAAACTTCCTGTCAAAAGTAATTTAATATTGTATTAGACCTTGTCAAAGTTTCAAATTCTAAATGATAAAGCAGCCTTGCCTACATGGATAACATACAAAAGAACATTCTCTTTAGTTAGAGTTTCAAGGTCTATCGTCATAGGCAACATTATTCTCTTTAGATATCACCTCAAGCTTTGTTCAGGGCTAAGGTAACATACAGTATGTATCTTTATTTCTTAGTACAGAATGTGTTTAGAAATAAATCCCATTAATATAATTTACCCTTTTGAGTGTTCACCTTCTCTCACGCCACCACCTTTTGTTAAAGGTACTATATATTGATATATAATATTGCCAAGCTAATACAGTAAGCAAGTTTATGAGAAAAACAAAATAAACAACATCGACAACTATATTGTACTTTGGGGCAATATTTTTCAGGACAGTGATAAACTGTATCTTAATGATTTAGCATAAACATAAACTTATGTTATCATCTGTTTGGCTTTTTTTTCTGTTCTTCTTGTCATGTAGAGTTGTACGTGGAGTTACAGGTTTTACCAAAAGCTTGTATATTTTCTATCCATGGCAAAATGTAGCACTGTGATGGTGTGATAGATCCCGTACATTTCAATTGAGTATAATGAAAATATTGGTATAAAGCTGCTGTCACTTTACAAGTTAGATGGTTCTGTTTTAATATGTTCAATTTAACAATAAGTAACTATTATTCCCTGAAAAAATGCTACGGCCTTGTACTACACAGGATTTTTGCTTATGAATCTTATTCAGGGCTACTGTGAATGAAATATCCTTAGTACAAGCTTTTTTACATTGCTGCTTCAGGTAGGAATGAGATTTTGAAATGTGCTTGTGTGTAATTCTGACAGGCGATTGCAGTCGAAAGTGGACATGAGTGTGGCAATAGGTGATTTGACATTGATGGGGAGTACCTCACATGACAATGTGTTTGAATTTACCTAAAGGACATACCAAAACTGAGAGATTATTATGTGGGGAATTGTAAGTAAAAACCTGTATTCTTCTGATCCTTGCAGCAAATTAATGGTGCTTACTACCATGTAGTATTCATTCCAAGACTAACTTTTACCATCAAAAGAATATCAGTGCATTCTTTAGCTGAATGTATTGCATCTTAAACTTTTGTTTTGGCTCATGCGGGCAACTTGCAGTTAAGCTGCACACCTGTGTACGTGTACTTCATGCAATATATGTTCATTTAATATGACAAAATTATTTGTCAAATTATTTTTATTGGAATTCAGGGAACTTTAGTTGGGAGAATTATATAACAGAAAATAAAGTTCAAGCAACATAGATCTTGATAGTGTGACAATTAAAGAAAATAATGGCATCATTGTAAACTGAAAATGAATGTTGCAGGAACAATAAGCATAACCTTTTTATATCTGTTCTTTTCCATTGTATTTTGTCAGAGTAGCAAAATGTAGCACTGTGGTGTTACAACATATCTGTGTGTGTATTCCTCCCATGGTGCAATGTGAAAAGAAAGTATTACTGTTATATCTCCATGTCATTGCTCCATTTTACATTGCTACATATTTCTGTTTTGTTTTTACCATGTAATATGACAGCTTTTTAATGAAAGCAAAGTTGTATTCCATGAATTGATGTTGGAACCACAATGCATTTGGCATGCATCCAGGGGAGATCAATTTTGTTTAACACAGGCCATTTTTGCCGCCATGCTATCTGGTCATGAGGCTCTTTAAATGATCCTGTTCAGATATTAGGTTAATGTGTTTGTTTGCAATATATTTATTGACCAATATAATTCAGTCCAAATAGTAGACAAAGGATTTTACGGATCTGCACTTAGCATTATTTCACGGGCTTAGCCTGTTATTAAGACACCTTACTCAGAATTGAATTACGAAGTAGACCTAGCTGTTTGCAGCCCTAAAGCTCATCTCTGAATTCATTGACAAATTATTGCACAGTAATAGTGAAAGAGCCTACATTTTTAACTTGCCTTTAATAATTCCGTCTGTCCCAAAACTGCTTTGAAGTCATTGAAATGTGGGCAATGCAGCAGTCAATTTATGCATAGTAAATTCTTCTAAGTAACAGTGATAAAAGATTTAGTGGAAATCAAAAAAGAACTGCAAATGATGGAGATCTGAAACAAAAAATGCAGGAAAGTCTCTGCAAGTCAGGTAGCATCTGTGGAAAAAGAAACAATTAACATTTCAGGTCAAAGATCCTTTAAGGCATTGTTTGAAGGATGAGCATTTGCCAGGACATCTGAGGAATTACTGTAGTCTTCTTCAATTTGGTGTTACTGGATTTTTAGCATCTATCTGAGTGGGCAGCCATATTCTTGATTTATCATCTGAAAGTTGCTGCTTCTGATAGTGCAGTGCTCTTTCACTGTTGCACTGAAGTGTTGTGTGATTATGTGTGTAGGCTTCTGGAGTGCATCATGAGCCATCAACCCTATTCTTCACCGTTGAGGATGTTATTGCTATACAAGGTTAACACTTAACATAATCTATTATAATTTACATTTTTAATGATTATGTGCATGCAATTATGTAACTTTGAATTTCATAAGAATACATATTTCAGGATGCCACAATCATAAATTTGAAAACCATTAAACATTAATTAACTGTTTATCTTTTAATCTTATTTTAAAATGAAGGCCCTGAGAATTGCACAATGTCAGCTGTGGCTCATCAGTAGCACTCTTGTCCATAAGCACATATGTTTTACAAATATTCAAGAAGCTGGCTTCCTATCATAATATTTCATGACCTGTATTGTAATTTTACCAAGCTTAAGTTGATATCCTTGACATTTTTGTTCTGCTGAAAATATGCATGTTGCTTTCTTAAGAAATTCATAGCCAAAATTAACGCAAGAGATTTCCATTTTAAACAACAGGATTTTTTTTCTAGAGCCCTTGTTTAACTTGCGTGCTGGCAGTGGGTGTGGGAAGGGATATAGTGGAATGTTACAGCACTATCAAATAGACATGCTTCAAACTTATTTGCACAAAATAATGAAAACATCTGGTGTGTACCTTTTTAAAAGCTTCATTTTTTTTGTTGTTCAACTAATCCATGCACATTGTACAGCAGTTTCTTGTTCATTCATGTCTTCTTTAATGGCATGGCAATAAAACTGTGAGGATAATGGATATAGTATTGTGTAATAGGCTGGGCTTCATTTGTTCGTACCAATAGAAGCATAAATGAAGCCCATATGTTGTTTTAAAGTATTTAAACAGTGATGGTAATAATTGGTGTTTATTTCTGATGAACATAGTGTTTTGCTTTTGGTTACAATGTGTGCACATTAAGTTGTAGCTGCAAATTATGTTGAATCAGCCTTTTTTGCTTTATTGTGCTTCCAGTGCCTGAGGAAAGGTAGCACAATGTAATTGTCTTATTAACCACAGATTTACATTGCTTTGTTCATTTTGATGAAATAGGATGCCTTCAATTGGTATTGGTAGCAGTGCACTTGTGGATGCAATAATCTGCCAATTAAAATTGAACAGAAAATAAACTTCTAGTACAGGAGCGACTCTGCTTTTCCATTAAGGCTGCCATTTGCACTGCAGCAGGTGTGAGAAGACTACAGATCCGGGTTTCTGGCAACCTGTAGTCCGGCTGCATTTCTTAAACAGTAAAGTGTCCATTGACGGATGCAGTGGGGATTAGTTGTGTGTCTGTCGTTGCAGCTGACGTGGAAAGGAAAAGGTCCAGCTGGGTTAGACATATACATTTAATTTGAAAATTCTGAGGTGGATGTTACTTTTCTGTCCCTTTCAAATAAAAAAGGCTCATGCACACTTCAATGGCTTGTGAATTGCATGTAATAATAGCCTGCAAGAAAGGTTCTGTACATTTCTATGTATTAAGTGAATCCACTTATCTAATCACTTGTGATCATTTTGGCTTTGTTGACATGTTGTATGATTAAGTTTTTTTTCTGTTGTTTACTTCCCCCCCCTTACTTTACACTAATTTTCTTAAAAAATATATAAACAGTTCACTTCAGATTTACAGAAAGACTGCTCTCTAGAAGATAAAGGAAAGCAAAGTCTGGCAAATCTCTTCTGCCCTTTGCCCTCTGCCCTCAAAGCTCTCAGGAGTGAATTTCATCAAAAAAAGATACTCATCAGTGGTTGTGTCGTGTCTGATAACCTAGTTACTGGGACTGACCCTAATGGGTACACATTAGGCACCAGCTGGAGCTCTGCTAAGTGTTTACACTGCTATAGGCATTGGCTTTTTTCAAATCCAGCTGTACAAGCATCGAGGAAACTCTGCGGTGCTGTGACATCAAGTTGCCACATTGGAGTCTGCTATTACCCTGGAGACAATAGAAAAGATCAAAGGCTAAGTCTGATCTAATATGAGGCCTGTGTTTACATTATACCAAAGTACCAATGTCTTGCTGATACCAATCAGTCACACGACATATGATTTTGCATAGCAGAATGAGCAGAGTAAATTCTACTGCGCATGTCAATCAACATTACATACTGGACATAAATAGTAGTGATGGAAGAGGTAGTGGTGCCTAGTAATCCTATGGTATAGCACAATGTCTCTGTGTCTCAGGTGATTTGGATTTCCATGAGAAAAAACTTTAGTTGAAAAAAATTGGGGACTGTCTGCAGGGATAAGGAAACCTGTGGATCAGATGTGCTAATGCATTAAGTTGCTCAGATATACATAGCAGCATCAAGTACCTTGCAAAACAGATAGATCTGGCTGCCATTTCTGCCATGTTCATGTGGACAGTATGGCCACTCATGCTGGAACAGGTTTTGATAGCAGATTTGAGGGCTGCTTTGGCATCTCGAGTAGATCCAGAGTAGGCTCCATCTTATGGATTCTGGCACTAATTTACTAGCTTCAGATAGGCCCTTAAGTTGAAAACTTACCCCTTCAATAACTCTCTATTGGCCCAACAACAGTTCTGCTGACCCAACTGCAACAGTACTCCCCAGCAGCAGATCATGGCCCCTGTCATCTGATGTCTATTCCATCCATAAAGGTAACAACAGTTCTTGATGTCCCAACCTTCTCTCTCCCTTCTCTGTTAGCCTCCCACTTCCCACCCTCCCACTGCTTTCAATATCTGTGACCTATCCATTTTAGGCATTGTGCCATCGAATTACAAAGTCAGATTTTCAAAAAAAAATCCAACTTTGATTTCTGTATATTTGCAAATACAATTTCTAGACCTATGACTTCTGAGCTGAAAGGGCTGTTGTTCAAATAATGCATGATCACTTGACCTCCCAATCAAGAAAGTGTAAACAATGTCACTTCAAAGATGAAGATATTCTAGCTCTGAATGCAAGAAACAGTTAAGAAATAAAGTACCACGTTAGGAAACTTCTGGAACACCTCGGCAGTTAAATTGTTGTCATTGACAGCGATGGACCAGATCATGGTGAATCTGGTCTGTGCCATGTGGTTGTCCCCTGACATCCTGTAGCCTTTAACTTAATCTCCAGGCCTCACAGTTGTGGTTGTCTCTAGAAGCAGAATGGTGGACATATTGCAACTGATGCTCTGGCAGTGCCAGCGCCCCTGTACTGTTTTGGTCATCTTTTAACAGCATGCGCCTGTCAAAGATCATTGAATTGCTCTTGTACATCTCAGATGGTCAAAGGCATTTAAACAAAGTACAAGGATTAAATTCATTAAAACACAATGAGAAATGTTAAAAGACATTAAAAAAATTGATAAAATATTTAACTGGTATACGGTAATTAAAACAAAATTAACTAAAGTTTTAAAAAAAAGACTTTGCTACACTTACCTTTTTCAGTAACCCTATTGAAATGAATGGAGTTCTGCCACATAAGGGCCAAATACAAAGTACACGTGGCCCCTCAGTTTAGCATGTCTAAGCTCCTCTTTGGGTTCCATGCAGAGTTCAGTGTTGGAGCGAGTGGTCAGATGAAATAGCATCTGATCTCCAGCAGATTCCCAAATTTCTCTACCAAACTGCCAGCTGCTGTTCAGTATAATTTTACATCACAGTGACGCATTACTGATTGACAGGTCAAGTCAGTGAGTGGCAGAGGAAAGCTTGGAGTTGGGATGGGATCAAAGAACTAATAAATAGAAAAGTATTTAGTAAATTTTAGAAAATGCAGAATGACAAAGAAAGATGGGGATGTTTTAGAGAAATTTGTGGAGAACCGTTGGGGGCTTTTAAGAGGGGCTTGGATGGGCACATGAATGAGAGGAAGATGGAGGGATATGGGCATTCTGTAGTTAGAAGGGATTAGCTATGTCGGCACAACATTGTGGGCCAAAGGGCCTGTTCTGTGCTGTACTGTTCTATGGTCTATATTCTAAGCAGGGCTGTATGCTTGAGAGTGGTTACCAGTTCTACAGCAAATGTGAAAAATTAGACTACGTCAGAGCTAAAAAGGATGCAGAGCACAGTTAGGTCATGGCATGGCTGCAGATGCATTCAAAGATGAAGTAGATTAATTAATTTTTAGGACATGGTGCACTATTGGAAACTCAAAATTTGGTTATAGGGTGCAGAGCAAATAAGGAGATTTAAGATGAAGTTATTCTTTCATTATTCATTACCATAATTGTTTTGCAAATGTCTGTGTGGTAAAACCCCAGTTAATTTAGATTTCTACAGAGTTAGCATATATAGAGTTGCCAGGATAGCGCCAAAATAATTTGTTGCTTTCATGAATCATGAAGGGAGAGATTTTTTAGTTTTGTGACTCAGAGCAAGCAAAAGATAACTACCAATTTCTAATGAAAACTCATAATGCTGAGTAGGAAATGTGTAGTATCTATTTTGGGTTACTAAATTCATGGTAATTTAATTGCTTCCATCTTACTTCCAGGATGACTATGCCCATTGCCTTTACTTTCTCTCTTTTGTTCTCTCGCTCTCTCTGTCTCCCTCTCTCTGATTTTATGAGCTATTTAGTTGCATTTTGGAGATGTGATCACAAGTGATAACAAAGGCATGGTGAATGTTACAACAACAATAACGCTGACGTAAGGGCTAAGTCAATAAAGTGGACAGGCCAAATATAGGATCTTATGGATAGCACAGATATCTGGTCTGAAACTCATCTTGGGATCACATATAGCACCAAGGTGAGGTCAGTTTGGTTTAGTTTTGGACAGGTGCCAGGGAGAGGATGGAGTCACTTGCTGAGGAAGAGAATATTTGTCACAATATGGAATATTGTCACAATATTTGGTTGAAGGAAACCCAGTACTGAATCATCATCATTAACCTGGAAACAGCATAAATCTGGAGATGGAAAGAACTGAGGTGAGTATATTGTCACGCCAGTGGCCGGACATTTGTAGTAGTGGTCAACTGTCAAAGACTGCAGACAAGTTGAGAAATGAAAGATTATCCTTGTCACAAATATAGACTGCCAGTGATGACTTTGATCAGAGCTTTTCCAAGTACTGTGGCAGGGGGATGGCGAGATGGAACCTGATATGACTGATTCAAACAAGGGTTTCAGTTCCAGCATGTTCAAAGATATTGAAAATGAAAGTTAGTTGGAGATGAGGCAGTAATTTACAAGGATGGAATGGTCAAGGCTTGTTTTGGTTCTGGAATTTCTTTTAAGGCAAATGTGAAAGAAAGGGAGATAGTACCTGAAGACAGAAAATGGTTAACAATATCAGCTAGCACAGATGCCAGGACAAGAAGAAGGGAGGTCAGCAGTTTAGTGGAATTGGGGTCAACAGAACAGGAGGTGGGTCTCATAGATGAGGGATTCAGAGAGGGCAAGCAAGGAGCTGGGAGGGAAATACAAGAACAATACAAGCAAAATTTGTGGTTCAGCCTGAAGAAAACATCAATCAGTTGGCCTGGTAAACTGGGAGAAAAAGGAAAATAGCAAAGCTAGCTGAACAGATGGTCTGAAACTTTGAGATAAAGAGGTATGCACACGTACTGTTGAAGGGAGGACGGAGGAGACTGTTTAAGAGGGTAGTTTGAAATAGTGAAGAGAGGCAGTGAATTACTTTTGTATTTCAGAATGATCATGGATTGTTTTGGCAGAGGATAGCACGGCCTGATAACGCTATATATGGTCCAGCCAAATTTGAAAGTGTGTGGTTCAACCAGTTGTCCAGAATATCTGTTCAAATTTTTATTTCTTGGACTTAAAATATGAAAAAATGAGGCTTCATTGAAGGATTAGCCAGGCTGAGAAGAGATAATGGCTTTTTACGAGAACTGTAGAGCCAAATGCAGATGGGAACATTTGATTAAAATGATTTGCCTTCATGAAAATATAATAATAAATGGAGGGCAAAAGATAGATAGTCCTTTTGCAAATGTAGAGTGAAACATTAAACAGACGCCTCATTTGCTCTCTCAAGTCTGCATAAAATATTCCATTCAAAGAACCTATTAGGTCACTCCTACTATCATCTCTCAATGGACATCACTAAAACAGATGTTCACATTGTTGTTTATGGAATTTTGTTGTGCTCAAATTGGCATTCCTACAGTACAACACTAAAGTTCTCTGGCTATAAAGCACTTTGGGAATTCCTGAATGCATGGATTATCACAAATGCATTCTTTTCTCTTTGGAATATCTCTTTAAGTATCTGCTAATTGCCACTCTTGCTTTAGAGTCAAAAATTTTGGGTATCTATCCCACCCTCAGGACTTGAGCACAAGTATCTGGGACAATAGTAGCATCGAGGGAATGCTGCACCGTCAAAGGTACCATCTTGTTAATGAATATTAAAGCAGGACCCTCTCCACTCTGTTAGGTGAATGTAAATGACCCTATGGCATTATTTACAGGAATTCTCTCATTGACGGTCAATATTTATCTCAAAATTAACATCACTAAAATAGGTTAACTGATGTAATACTGTATAGTGCTGTATGCAAATTGGCTGTTGCTTTTCTAATGTTACAACGGTGTCTACACTTCAAAATAACTTAATTGGTTGTAAAATGCTTTGGAATATATTGAAGTTGTGGAATCCTATTTTTTAGATACTGTTCCTGACCTTCCTGTTTCATTCTATTTCTTCTTAGCAATTATAAAGTCCCTTGGACATTTCTATACATTAGAGGCGCTATCTAAATATGTGGTACCTCAGAAATTTAATAACATGGAAACAATTCATAAATAACATGAATTTAGGAAGCTGTTATGAAATTGAATTTTAAACTAATTAATTAAATATCTTCCTATGTGTTAAAAAGTGTGTTAAATTTTAAGTTAAATCAACAATTTAAATGCAGAGGTAATAGTTCTGTTGTAACTAACTGCCTCTTCAAATTCGCATATTTGCTCTCCTGATTGGCTCTGATGTGAAAATCAGTAATAACTAAAGAGGGTCGTGTGATTTCAACTTCTGATTTACATTTAACTTGATTTCAAATACAGCATTATGTGAAGTGCTATTAATTTATCATTAAAATAATTGCTAATGTTCACTTTAAATAAACCTTTAGACAGCTGTCACTGCTGTTCTTTACTTCCAATTATTCTTTAGCCCATTTAAAAATTGACCTTTAATTTGCATGATGTGGGCAGTAACTTAAGTTGTGCAACATAGGAAAAATATCCTCCTTACTGACCTGTCTAGGTAGCTCCATACCTCCTTAGTATGTTTTTAATTTTTTCCCATCGCTCAAACTCTTTTCCATTTGTTTTCCAGCTCTTTTCTGATAAATTAATGCATTATTGATAATTCATCAAAATGCATCAAACAATACTTACATATTAGACACAGCTGAGGAAGGCAATTCTACTTATTTTCCCATATATTGTGTTATGAGCTTAGTACAAGTCAACCATATGCATAAAACTAATCGTGCATCTACCTTTTTAAGAGTTTTGCACTAGAACTGCATTAAGCAATGTCATTATAGATGCATATACCCTGCCCAATACTCATTGCTGCATTGTTTTCCTGCATTACCTTTATCCACAGAAGGCTTTAAGCACTTTCAGCCAGTGGTTTCAAATAAAAATACCAAAATAAAAACATCTGAAAGAAGCCATTCATTTTACCTTTTTCATCTTTAAAAAAATCTGTTATATAACTGTACTGTGGAAAAAATGTCTCACTTTTAACTTGGTTATCTGACCCAAAAGACTTTAATAAGCAGAAATCACTCAAGTTCAAACCAATATTTGCCATTATTTGACCTTTGAATTTAGTTGAAGATCCTTATTATGGTAGTTTTTATTTTACTGTATGCTTCCATTCAGAGTAGGCAAGACACAGCACACAGAACCTGAGAACTGGGATTAAATAGTTCTGGCAGGTAACAAACATTTTAATATCCAGGGACATAACTACTTGGGTAAATTTCTGCCACTTCAGATCAATTAAAAAAAACATCAAATTGTCATGTTGCAGCGTCAAAAGCTAAATGGACTGTGCTGACTCTTTCTAAAAATGGATAGAGAAAAAAAAAAGTATTTCTTTATTTGGTGAAATTTTACCACATTTTAAAGATAATGAGGAAGTAGGATTTGAAAAATTGCTGAATCTGGAGCAAGATCGATACCAAACGCTGCAAATTTGAATCCTTGGCGATTCCTGATTCATCTGCAGATGTCACATTTCTGCCTTCCTTGAAACATGCATGCAGGGAGAGGGGTGCTCAGATGGAAATAACAAATCTGGTGCCAGTTGAAAGGAAATTGTGAAATCCAAAATAAAGAAGCCAAGTTCTAAATTGGTGTCCCAAGTTTTCAGCAATGGCATCATTTGGAAAGTGTGACACCAAGTCATGCTGTCAAAAGGACTGAACATTTCTACAGAAGCAAAATAGCACAAAATGTATAAACCACCTCCTTGTCAATGTACCCTACACTGGATAATTTTCTGACCTGATTTGTAGAGATAAATATACACTGTGCTTCAACTATCTTCAGATACCCTACTTCTCTCTAGTACCACGTGCTATTCACACCAGCTGCGGAGAGTGTGAGCACTCACTACATTTAATCAGAATTCTAATGGATTCCAATGCGCTATCATCAGTACCAACTATCACAAATTTCAACATTATTATGACTGTAATCACTAATATCGATTCCTACAAGCCCCCACATAGTTGATCATCATCTAATTTACATTCTGCTCTTTGAAGACAGTAAGTGGAGGCTTGAGGGACTAAGAGAAAATTCTTAGAACTATCTCAACAGTGGGCAACAGGCCTTTTGAAGTTTGAACAGGCACGGTCGCTTTCTGGAAGACCTCTTTTTCATTTACCATAATTACTCACAGTTTACTGGGCTTTTAATGAAAATTCTCCATTCAGGTTGCAAATTAAAACAATTTATAGATTTTAAGCATTCTTTCTATCTTCTGCAAGGATGTCTTTTAATTTTATAAACAATCATGAAAATTTGCTGTGGATTACATAACCTTTATTGAGAGAATAATATCCGATGAACCTCGGATTCAATAGAGGTAGAAACAACAAACAAGAAAGTCAAGTCAAAAATAACTTAGTTAATCCATCTAGAAATCACCCTTCAGATCCTCACATAAAAAAATAAAAGAATTCAGGAGTACACTGTGATGCCAGTCAAGTCTTTTCCACCAATAAGGTCATAACTGATAATGCACTTTCCTGCCCCATCCTTGCCCCATTATCTCTTAATTCTCCTGGTGTCCAAAAACCTAATGATATGCTCAAAAAGGAAGAACTCGCAGCTCGCTGAAGTAAAATATTCAAAAATATCATAACCCTCTGAGAAAAGAAATCTTTCCTCCTCTTGGTCTAAAATAGTCGCCCCAGAACCCCAAAACTGTGCTCCTTCATCCCCTCGGTCTGGATTTGCAAGGCTGAAGAGGGCAATCTGCCAGCGTTTGTTAATCCCTCTTCGAATTTTATATATTTCCTTTATTCTTCCAGTAAGTGTGAACTGACACCGGTCAATCTCAACTCCAAGGGTCACCCCCTCTTTCCAGGAATCAATCCAGTGAATCCATGCCTCATTGCTTCTTTGACAGTTAGTCATTTTTTGGCTACGAAGACCTAAACTACATAAGTATTTTATGCATGGTGTCACCAAAGCCCTGTACTCCTTGCTCTTGTACTCCTACTGCTTTGCAGTAAAGGCCATCTAATTATTTGCATTTCTAATTGCTTGCTGTACAAGCACATAAGCTGTTTGTGTGCTTTGTGATTCATCACATCCAGAATCCTCTGCACATCAATATTTACAAGTTTCTCACATTTAAAAAAATCTTGTCTTTCTATGCTTCCTCTCTGTGCAAATAATTGTACATTTTCTCACGTAGAACATTGAACAGTGTAGCTCAGGAACAGGCCCTTCGGCCCATGATGTCCGTGCCAACCATGATGCCAATCCAAACTAATCCCATTTGTCTGCACACTGTATCCCTGCCTGCTCATGTGCTTCTCTAATTGCCTCTTATACGTTACTGTCGTATCTGCTTTCAACAATTCCCCTGGTAGTGTGTTCATGGCACCTACCACTCTCTGTCTTAAAAAAAATTGCCTGTGGCTGGAGAGGATACAAGAATGTCTCAAGGCCCTAGCAATCTCCTCTTCTGCCTCTCTCAATAACCTGGGATAGATCCCATTAGGCCATGGGAATTTATCCACCTGAATGCTCTTCAAGACACCGAACACCTCCTCCTCCTTGATATCAACAGGCCCTTGACTATCAGCATACCCCTCCCTGATCCCATTATCCTGCATGTCATTCTCCTTGGTGAATACCAATGCAAGGTAGTCATTTAGTACCTTGCCAGTTTCCTTTGGCTCCAGGCAAAATTCCCTCCTTCGCCTTTGAGTGGTCCTACCCTCTCCCTAGTGACCCTCTTGTTTTCAATCCATGCATAAAATGCCTTGGAATTCTCTTTAACTCTACTTGCCAAAGACATTCCATGGTCCCTTTCGGCCCTCCCTACTCCCTGTTTAAGTTCTCTCCTGCATTGTTAACATTCCTCGAGGCCCTTGTCTGAATTCAGCTTCCTAAACTTTCCATTTTCTTTTTGACTAAATTTACAACATTTCTTGTCATCCAAGTTTCCCGAGTTTTTCCATCCATGTCTCTTTTCCTCACTGGAACATGTTGGTTCTGAATTTTGACCAGTTGTCCTTTAAATGACTCCCACATGTCAAATGTGGACCTACCCAATAACAGTTGCTCCCGATCTACCCTCGCCAGATCCTGCCTAATGCTTTTGTAATTAGCTTTTCCCCAATTTAGCACTTTATCCCAAGGTCCAGTCTTATCCCCAGCTGTAACTTTGTGAAAACTTAAGGATTTATGATCACTGTTCCTAAAATGCTCTTCCAATGAAACTCTGATCACCTGGTCAAGCTCATTTCCCAAAACAAGGTCCAGTAATAATAAACCAATACCAATACCAGAATGGCCCCTTCCTTGGTTGGACTATCTACAGTATATGCTGTGTCAGGAAACCCTCCTGGATGCACCTAACAAATTCTGCCCTACCTAAGCCTCTTGCACTAATGGAGTCCTGGTCAATATTGGGGAAACTAAAGTAACCCACTACAACTATATTGTTGCTTTTACATCTTTACATAATTTGCCTACACATCTGTTCCTCTATCTCTCACTGGCTATTGAGAGGCCTGCAGTATAGCCCCAGCACAGTGATTGCATCTTTCTTCTTTCTGAGCACTACCCATATTGCCTCACTGGATGAGGCCTCCAGGACAGTGCCACTGTGACATTCTCCCCGATAAGTAATGCAACTCCCCCACCTCTCTATAGTGTCTGAAGCATCTGAATCCTGGAATGTTGAGCTGCCAGTCCTGCCTTTCTTTCAACCTAGTCTCTGGTTCCATGTACTAATCCAGGCCCTAAATTTATCTGCCTTACTGTAATATTCCCTGCACTGAAATAAATACACTTCAGCCCATCAGCCCCACTGTAATCATTAACCTGGCCCTGCCTGTCCTTCCTTTCAACCTTGACCTAACTTCTACCTTCCACTTAATCCCTCCACTTGCTGACCTATTGCTCTGGTCCCCACCCCTCTCCCCCAACTGCCACACTAGTTTAAATTTTCCCTGTGAGAATATTGGGGCCCCTCCAGTTCGGCTTCAACCCATCCTTCATTGTACTCCGTTGTACTACATCTGTATATTAGTGAGTCAGTCAAGTTTTTAAAAATTCCGATTTTGCAGCCACCATTGTTGATACTACCTTTTTATTCTATGTCAATTTAGTTGCTTTGAACTTAAATTCTTCAGCTGCTGTGCCAATGTAATGTATCACATGTGAGGCCATACTGTGATTCTGTTGGACAGGAGAACCTGCTTTGTTACAATGTAACAATAACACTGACTGGAACAAACAGTCTGTAGCAGGAGCTTGAAGAATCAACATGCATGTTGGTTAAGTATATGACTTGCAAATAAACCACTGACTTTTTTGATGTGTTTGTGTTGTGCCAAATGCATTTGTGAAGATCTTAAAATCAGTGACAAAGATAAGATCCCAGGCAGCTTTTCTTAGGGATTATTGAAGGACACTGAGGACTACACTTAAAAAGTTTTAGGCAGTTCCTCATACCAAAATTTGTTTTTTTTTTAAATATAGTGTTTCACACTTCCACTTACTGGAATCTTGTTTGTTTAAGACCTTTGCATGTATCGATGAGAGTGCAAGCTACAGGAAACCACATTGGCATAGCAGTGTTGACTTAATGCAGGACTCTCACACACAAGTTTAACTGTGGCACTGTTGAATAGGATTCAGACAAGATGGCTTCCCCAACTGGCTGTATCTGGTTCTTTGGCAACTATAACAAGCTTAAGAACCATTCATCATATCCATATATATTCAATGAATTAACATTTTCTTTAAAGCGTATAATATCATGGAGGTTGAAGGAGAAGGTAATATTGTGACAGCTCAGTGCAATTAATGTACAAGTGCATAAATAAAGTACTCCAAAGATGTTTGTCTAAAGATGTGGTGCAAAGACTGGAGTAGTGCTTTAATCAGAAACTGTCAGAAGGTTGGCACAAAGAACCAGAAGCAAGGTGAGACTTTTACTGGCTACATTCTTTCATTGAAAACCTGTTTTGCCTTTGCAATTTTGGTACTTTTTATATTGTCTTATGTGAAAGTTCTGAATGTGAACTGGTACATAGACCATAGAATAAAGAACTGTACAACACAGGAACAGGCCCTTCAGCCCATGATGTTGTGCCAAATTAATTAAGCTAATGAAACCTAATCCCTTCTGTCTGCACATGGTTGCTCTTCCTCCATTCTCTGCATATTCATTGGTAGATGAATGGTTTCAGTTGAAGCTGTTGAGCATGCAAGCCTAGCGTTTGAACTTGCTTGTAAAATTACTATGTCGGTGAAACTGGGATCCAAGAACATGAAATAATTTTATCCACCACAAGCAACTAGTACAGATGTACTCGCTAATCAGTGAGCTGTAGGAAAGTCCAGGATTGTGATACAGAGTGTGGAGTATACTGGTGAAGTGGTTGATTTTGTTGCACTGGGCATTACTCACTATAAGTTCGACAGTTTACCAAAAAAGAAAGTCATATCTTAATAATCTGGAGGTTATGACAGGGAACAAAAACAAGTTCCGTGGCATTACAATATAACAACAGAAAGAAGTTCAGAGTTTGCAAGTTCGTTCATGCAGCAAGGGATTGTGAATGGACAGCATCCATGTCACAAAAGCAGTAGAAGTTTAAGGTGCTGAAAATTTATCACCAGTGTGTATCTGTGAAATCCTCCAAACCCACTGGAAAGACAAGTGAGCCGGTGTAGCATCCTCTTTCAAGTCAACATCCCAGCAGTAAGGTCCAAACTATGCTCAGCTTGGTTGAGCAACTAATGTCATTTGCATACCCAGCTCCAGGCACCCAAAGCAGACACTTTCTCTCTTGCAAACTATGTGATAGGAAGAAATTCAAGGACGTTCTTAATGCCTCCAGGAAAAAAAATGCAATATCCCCCACTGGCTCCTGAGAATTCTTGGGCATGAGCATACAAAGTGAAGAAGGGGCATTCAGAATGGCATTGAGGACCTCAATTCCATGTTTCAGGACCTTCATCTCTCAAAGTTCATCTTATCAGAGGCCATCTGCTCCATCTTTGGAGGTTCTACTGTTCCTCACTGCCTTCATCAATCACCTTGGAACTCTCAGAGTTGGAGTGGTAGCAAGTCATTATCGATCCTAGAGGACTGCTAAAGATGAAGTACAACAGCAGATAGCCTCTCGTGTAAAGATGTTGATTAATAACTGATGCATCAACATGCAAATTGACACTGCCGCAGGCAGTTCAATAATGAGTCAAGGCATTTACTCTTGGTGGTGCTTTCTACCACAGTATCAGCTAGATACTTATGGCAGAAAGCACCATCAAACTGAAAACCTACTCTGGTGAGGTTTTATGGGCATTGCAACACAATGTACTGTGAATACAGTTATCCATCATTAAAGCAATCCATGAAAACGAGCCAACTTTAATGGATTAGATGTGACTGAAGCAACTTGAGCTAGATTGGATTTTTTTTGGTATTGACATTTTGAAACATTGTAAGAAAGGTATGGCACCGGCATTGTTGGATATAATGTGCACATTCACGTCATATTAGTTGCAAACCCAGAGTAATTGTGTATGTTCTGAAGAGTCAAGTAAGGAATGAACTGGATAGACTGGAAGAAAATGGCATGCATGTAGAAACTGAGCAGAGTGAATAGGCTGCGAAATAGTGATAAAAACGTATGGTTGTGTGATTACAGTGTCACACTAACCATGCTTTACTTAATAAACACCATCTACTCCAAATTGCACAAGGCATTTCCATGGAGTAGCTTCAAAGGTAGCCACAAATTTGCACAGTTGACTGTCCACAGAAGCAGTCAGATGTACCTGACCTTCAACATGCAGAAAGGATTTACTCATACACACGGCTACCCGATGAAATCAATTTTTCTTTCAAGATTTTCCCTTCAAGATTTTCCCAACCACAGTGCATAAAAGCTCACATCGAATGGATGTTGCTTGTGTAATGAAGACACAAGCAATAATCATTGAACACCATTGGCAGTGAAGAAGAAAATATTTTTATCTTGAAGGAGTATTCAAGATATTTTATTGTGGTGGTGGTACAGCAGTTCAGTTGAAAGGCTAGCAATCTAGAGGGCTAAACATACAATCCAGTGACCCAAGTTCAAATCCCACCATAGCAGCTGAAGATCAGTTTAAAATCTGGGATTATTAAAAAAAACAATAATTCATAATGGTGATTACAAAACTACAGAAGTGTCATAAAAACCTATCTGGTTCACTTACATCCTTCAGGTAAGGAAATCTGCCATTGTTACCTGGTCTGGCCTGTGTGTGAAAACACAGCCACTAAAATGGTTGATCCTTAAATGCCCTTCTGAAATAGCAAATTTAGCAAGCGCCTCAGTTGAAAGACAATTAACAATGAGCAATACACACTGGCTTTGTCAGTGACACACAGATCTTGAAAAATGGATAAATATGAAGTTGAAGCAAATGAGAACTTATGTATCTTGGTTTGATGGTTGATGCCACAATGTAAATGTGATAACTTTACAGCTGCGATTTGAACTTGTGTTTCAGATCATTAGATCAGGTCTCTATGTTTTAGTTTAGTAATTTAACCAATATGACAATCTGAGATTTTCATAAAATATTTTAAACTGGAATTTGAGAATCCTCAAGAATGCAGGAATAGTCCATATGTCTCCTTGAGTTGATTGATTCAAAAGATCTTGGCAGATTTCATCTTTGCCTCAATTCCACTTTTCTGTCTATTCCTTGTAACCCTTGTCTCCTCAGCATTCAAATAAATCTATGTCAGCTTATTCTGCAACTCTCCGGGTCAGAGCATTCCAAAGATTCTCAATTCTCAGAGAAGAAATTCCTCCTTATCTCCACTTTAAATAGTCAACCCCATATTTTGAAACTCTGTTTCTGGTTGTAGATTTCTCCGTATGAGGTCAGAATCAGGTTTATTATCACTGACTTGTATGTTGTGAAATTTGTTGTTTTGCGGCAGCAGTACAATACAAAGACATAAAATTACTATAAATTACAATATAAATAAATAGTGGAAAAGAGGAATAACGAGGTAGTGTTCATGAGTTCATGGACCGTTCAGAAATCTGATGACGGAGGGAAGAAGCTGTTTCTGAATCACTGAGTGTGGGTCTTCAGGCTCCTGTATCTCCTCCCCAATGGTAGTAATGAGAAGAGGACATGTCCTGGGTGGTCAGGGTCATTAGTGATGGATGCTGCCTTCTTGAGGCACCACCTCTTGAAGATGTCCGTGATGGTGGGGAGAGTTGCGCACATGATGGAGCCATGAAGGATTTTATTGCCCTTGAAATCTCAGCATCTATCCTGTCAGTGCCCATGAGAATCCTATTTTTGTCAATAAGATCACCTCTGATTTTCTTAAAGTCTGAAGACAATAGATCCAACCTGTTCAATCTTTCCTCATAGGGCAACCCTCTTATCTCCAGCATCAACATAGTTAATCTACTTCAAACATCCTCCAATGCAAGTATATCACTCTTTAAATGTGGAGAGCAAATCTCCTCACCAAAGCCCATAAAATTGTAAAAAGACTTTTTCTTTCTTTTATACTCCACCCTCTTTTGCAAGAAAAATGTGGAGAGCATTGGTTAGTAGCATTAAGAGCTGTATATGATCTATTCTGAAAACTTGAACCCGATTAGACATGAACACTATTATCCCAAATTAAATGAGTCAGGAATCTAGAAATTTCATACCAGCTGCCCTAATATGGGAAAAATACTTGTAATTAATATGAAATTCTAAAAATAAACATCTAAAGAGTGCAGGGACCTGCTAACTCATCAGAAAGCATTTCTAAGCTCGAGGCCATGCCTAATTAATCTTTGAAATTCTTAAAGGAAACCAAGTAAGTAAATGAGGACTCTCTAATGGATATCAATGGCTTCAATTTTCAGATGGTCTTTGGAAAAAAGTTCAACATGTGAGACTTTTAAAGAAACTTAAGGCCCATGGAGTTCATGACAAATGAACTATAAAATGAGAAGAAAACTGAATAGTTTGGCAATAGATAACTGAAATTATTGCCAAACAGGAAAAGTTCTGAAGGTTTGCTTTCTGTTGCCAAGTCATGGGGAAGATTTGATGTAGCACAATAGGATCTAAGGGATTGATGTTTGCCCAAGTAGCAAGATGTAATTAGATGTGAATCCTCATTTTTAGTTTGTACAATTCCCCCAAAATTTCCCATCAAGAGCATATGCTAAGACCAGATTTCTATACATGGAACATAGAACACTGGAAGAACTCAGAGAGTCAAGCAGCATCTGTGGAGGCAAAAGGTGTGAGTCAATGTTTTGGAGTTGAGACCCCACTTCAGAACTTGGGATCCAAGTCCATAGCTGCCTTAAGGTGTCTGCACAAGTCGACAGGGCAGTAAAGAAGGCATGTGGCATGTTTGCCTTTATTAGTTGAGACATTGAGTTCAAGACTCAGGAACTTGTTTTGTAGTCTTATAAAACTCTGTTCAGGCCACATCTGAAGTATGGCATTCATTTCTGGTCGCCCCACAATAGAAAGGATGTGGAGGCTATGGAGAGGGTTCAGAAGAGGTTTGCCAGGATGCTGCCTGGATTAGAGGGCATAAGGAGAGGTTGGACAAACTTGGGTTGTTTACTTTAGAGCAGCAGAGATTGAGGGAGGACCTGATAGAAGTTTGTACAACTATGATAGGCTTAAATACAATAGATAGCTCCTTTGAACTTTCCCCCTTTTTCCCAGGGGGAAAGTTCAAAGGAGATGTGTGGGGTGTATTTTTACACAGACAGTAGTGGATGCCTGGAATGCGATGCCAGGGATGGTGGTGGAGGCAGATACAATAGAGGTGGTTAAGAGGTTCTTAGATAGGCACATGAACCATAGAACCATAGAACAATACAGCACAATACAGGCCCTTCGGCCCACCATGTTGTGCCGTTCTTCAAACCACACCTAAGACTATCTAACCCCTTCCTCCCACATATCCCTCTAACTTAAATTCCTCCATATGCTTATCTAACAATCTCTTGAACTTATCCAATGTATCAGCCTCCACCACCACCCCAGGCAGCGCATTCCATGCACCAACCACTCTCTGGGTGAAAAACCTCCCTCTGACATCTCCCTTGAACTTCCCACCAATTACCTGAGAGCCATGTCCTCTTGTTTTGAGCATTGGTGCCCTGGGAAAGAGGTGCTGGCTGTCCACTCTATCTATTCCTCTCAATATCTTGTATACCTCTATCATGTCTCCCTTCATCCTCCTTCTCTCCAATGAGAACAGCCCTAGCTCCTTTAGTCTCTCCTCATAATCCATACTCTCTAATCCAGGTAGAGAATAGAGGGACATGGACCATGTGCAAACAGAAGGGATTAGGTGTCATTAGCCTAATTAGTTCAGCGCAACATCGTGGGCCTTAAGGCCTGTTCCTGTGCTATATTGTTCTATGTTATATACTCTAGAACTGAGAGGGAAGATGAATGATTGTCAATATATAGCTGTACGTGGGGGGGTTGGGATAGAGACAGGTGGGTGATAGGTGGAACAATGTGGGGACGGGATAATGGGCGGAGGGAACCAGATGGGAGTACAAGAGGGTGAGGGTGGGATCTGCAGAAAAGGGAGGTCCGTTGTAGTCTGGTGCTCTAGCTTGTACCTTGCAGAACCCCACACCACCATTCGCAGACTATTGCAGACCTCATCACATCAGGAGTCTCCCCTCCACAGCTTCCAACCTCATAGTGCCTCGCACTGCCTGCCTCTATCTCTTACCCAGGATCCATTAACAGGGCTGCCCTTGTAGGCCAATTATTTCTGCGTGCTCTTGCCCCACTGAAGTCATTGCATTATACTGGACTCCAACCTGTCTCGCCTTGTCCAGTGCCTTCCTACTTGCATCCGGGACACCTCTTACGCCCTCCACCATTTCAATAACTTCCAGTTCTCTGGCCCCAACTGGCTGCTCTTTACCATGGATGTTCAGTCTCGATACATCTCCATCCCTCATCAAGAAGGTCTTAGGGCTCTCCATTTCTTTCTTGAGCAAAGACCCACCATTTCCCCTCTACTAACACTCTCATCTGCTAGGCAGATGATGTCCTTTCCCTCAACAACTTCCCTTTCGATTCCTGTCACATTCTTCAGATCAAAGGGGTAGACGTGCACTCACATGGGCTCAAGCTATGCCTATTGTTTTATTGGCTATTTTTTTGTGGGACTTCATTCCAAGCCTATTCCGGCACAATCCCCCATCGCTTTCTCCACTATATTGATGATTGCCTTGGTGCTGTTTCCCTCACTCATGCAGAACTTGTCAATTTCATCACCTTTGATACTACCTTCCACCTTACCCTGAAATTCACCTGGACTTGGACAAGCTACGCCTTTACTTTAATTTCTCTGTTTCTGCCGCATCTGTTCTCAAGGTGAGACCTTCTGCTCTAGGGCTTCTGAGATATCCTCTCTCTTCCAGAAACGAGGCTTCCCCTCTGTTTTTTTGATGGAGCCCTCGCAAACATTTCCTCCATTGCCCACACGTCTGCTCTCACCTTCCCTCCCCAGACAGAACAGCGATAGAGTTCCCTTGGTCCTCACCTTTCACCCCACTATCCTCTGGATCCAACACGTCATCCTCCACCTTTTCCGTCTGCTCCAATATGATCCCACCACCAGTCACATCTTCCTTTCTTTCCACTCTTTCTGCTTTCTGCAGTGACCCTCTCTTGGTGACTCTCTGGTCTGCTCATCCGTCCACACCCACCCTCCCTTCCCCTGGCGTTTTCCCCTGCAACCATAGAAGGTTTAAGACCTATCCCTTCACATCTCCCTCACCACCATCCAGAGACCAAAACATCCCTTCCAAGAGAGGCAGAGGTTCACCTGCACCTCTTCCAACCTTGTCCGCTGCATTTGGTGCTCACAGTGTGGCCTCCTCTACAGTGGTGAAACCAAGTGTAGACTAAGCAACTCCACCCCATACTGCTGTATACTGGAAATGTTTCCTCTTCTTGAATTTTAAGTGGGAGAACATTTTGGGAACTGTGATCACAACTCCTTAACTTTTAAGATAGTTATGGTAAGGATAAGTCTCAACCTTAGGGCGGGTGGGGGTGGTGGGTTTGGGGGGAAAGCAAATCACAGCATTTTGTGGCAGGAGCTGGGGAGAGTAGAGTGGGAACTGCTGTTATTCGGTGAGTCCACATCTGACATGTGGAAGTGGTTTAAAGACCAGCTGATTTAGGACTAACATGTTCCAGTGAGGAAGAAAGACAAGGATGGCAAGGTTTGGGAACCTTGGATGATGAGAAATGTTGTAAATTTAGTCAGAAAGGAAAAGGAAGTACATGTAAGGTTTAGGAAGCTAAAGTCAGATAGGGCCCTTAAGGAACATAAAGAAAGCAGAAAAGAACATAAACAGGGAATCAGGAGGGCCAAAAGGTGCTATGAAATGTCCTTGGCGGGTGGGATTAAGGAAAATCCCAAGACATTTTATGCATACATTAAACACAAGGGGATAGTTAGGGAGAGGGTAGGACCATTCAAGGACAAAGAAGGGAATTTATGGCAGGTGCCAGAAGGAGTGGCTGAGGTACTAAACGAGAACTTTGCATCGGTATTCACCAAGGGGAAGGACATGGAGGATAGTGCGATCAGGGAGGGGTATGCTGATATTCAAAGCCTGATGACATCAAGAAGAAGGATAAGTTGGTTCTCTTGAAGAGCATTTAGGTGGATGAATCCTGGTAGGGGGTACCACCATTCAGGTGGTCAGGTCCTAATGGGATCTATCCTAGGGGGTTATTGAGAGAGGCAAGAGAGGAAATTGCTGGGGCTTTGACATAGATCTTTGTATCCTGTTTAGACACAGGCAAGATCCTAGAGGGCCGGAGCGTAGCCAATGTCCTTCCTTGGTTTAAGAAGGACAATAGGGATAATCCAGGAACGTACAGGCTGATGAGTCTTATATCAGTGAAGAGGAGTGTGCAAATGATACTTGTTAAATTAAGCTGGTGATTATTCCTGGGTTGAGTAGTGATCATTGGGGAATATGACCTGTGCACATTGGAGCACTGTTCCCCTTAGCGTGGCTGTCATTGGCCCAGCATCATTGATCAGAGAGGCTGCTGTTATTCCTGTCATTACAGAGCCAAGATGGTGCGTTAGGGTGCAACATGCAACCTTTGTTTATTATGTACAAAAATTATGGACCCCATAGCAGACAGGCAAGGAGACAAAAATTAATGAGTCCCCGAACTGACCTCAATGGTTCGCTCACGGTCACCACCAGGACTATAATTTTTTAATGATAAATTCATATTCACAAGTCTGACTGTATGTTCATCAGTAGTGGCAGCATCTTCATGTGCTGCAATGCAAGGTGTTGCATTGCGTGCAAATCTTATCAGTCTCTATCTCTATCAGAGGCAATCCCTGATGTGGGCCATTTGGTCCTTTACATTCCTTGGGGGTGTTGCAATTACATTGGAGAACTCTATGACCCACTCCTGCTCTGTTAGAGCCCTTGTTGCTGCTATATGATGGCTGCCAAGGAGAGGGGTCTTTAAGTGTTTTCTTGCTTCCCAGTAGCTTCACGATGATGCAACAGTTGTAAGTTCTGTATATCAGTCCTGACAGGAATCATATAGGTCCCATTTAAGCATGTAAAATCACGTGCAGTTTTTCTTAATACTACTTTTAATGTCCTTTTGTCCACTTGCACTATTTCTTTTTCAGGAGATCGGAGTGGATGTTGGTATGGTGCATAGCACATGGTGAACTCCAGTTTTTAGGCACCAGAGTCTAATCTCTATTAACGGATAATAGACCAGATATTTAAAGCTAAATATAACTTACCTTTCCTGTTAGGAAATACTGCTTTTATCTGGGTGACCAGCGCTATGTGGAGAAGACCTGAAGCTGTATTATGGATTCCTTAATTGGACTGAAGTAATTCTCATCTGCTTAATGGCTATTCATATCGCATCTTCCCTTGCTCCTTCTTCCAAGCTGTTCAACAGATGATTTCAGAGAGTGGACTCGTTGCCAACAGATGTTGAACAGACCTGTCTAGTTTAGTCTATGTAATAACTTAAATCAATTCAGAATCTTTCCACAAAAGCAGGAAATAGTGTTGCACTTTATTCACCTTTTTAAAATGTGAATAAACTAATAATTGATTATTTAACATTTAAGTAATATGCCTCATCTTATCTACCGGGAAGTATTTTATCCCCAGATGTTGCGCAACGTAAGTTTGAAAACAAAGTGATAAATATTTCAGCAGCACTCTTCCAAAGTGCTCTTCATAAATCTCTGCTGGTTGAAGATCTCTCTAAGTGAATATCTTCCAGTGATACTAGCTATTGGATCTTCATTGAATATCACTGTTTGCTACCAGAGTACCTGGTTCATCATTGCTAGAGTTGTAATTTTGGTTTATGAAATCTTCCTTAGCAAATTTTTCCAGTCAGCACAAACTATTTTAAAATTAGATGAAAATGAATCAACATCCATACAAACTGTCCAAAGGAATTTAGGCAATCATGGAGTTTATAGAACAAAATTGAACTGATCACTGTCCAGTTTTTGAGTACTTGGAGGTTTACCAGCAGGGATGAGACGAATGCCTTGACATACACATATTGAATGCATGCTGGAGGTGCGCATTGTCAGTATCACTGATTTGTTGCCATTGTCCAGGTAAAATACACTTAAAATATTGTATGTATTCACAGCAGGAAGGAATTTACCAAAAGCCCCATCGCTCCCCCTCTGCATCATCAATTGCTTAATTGCCAATTTGTTAGTTAATTTCTTCTTGCTTTTACTGGCAATTCTTCAAGTGCTGTTACACAAATGCTCTCTATTAACGTAAAGCCAAAAACATTACATTCACCCTTGCCAGAGTCTAGCAGGCAGAGAGATTGTGGCCTTCCTTATGGTTTAGACTGTCACTGATCCCACCCTCCCACACACAGCTGCTATATGTGACTGCTGGTCAATGCTAAAACTTAAATGGGGTTCAACTTCCTCATCAAGCAGTTGGTGTGTGATTACATACAAGTTGATGCCTGGCAAATGGTTGCACCCATAATGGCTTTCTGCAACGGAACACTGTGCCAACTGCATTTGAGTCACCAATAGAAAGCAAAGAGTCACTCCTAGGCAGTTATCACTAATGACATGGTTTATGCCTCCAGTGTACACATGTGGGTAGCATGTGTGCAAAAAGCCACATGGTTTGTGATAGACTATACACTACTGATGTTCCAAAACAACATATATGATGCATGTATTGCTCTGGAGAACCCGTGCTGTGTTCGGCAAAATCAAAGTTCATTGTAGTTGGCTGCAAGCTATACAACCTTGCCATTATGATGGGACGGGACTTGGTGCTGGCTGTAGTTGGAAGAATTAATGAATCGCATCCATATGGAGTTTTGCAATTACAATATCATGGAGACAAAGAAAATGGTGTGGAGGGTTGCATGTATAAAGATGCATATTGAGTAACTATTATTTCTTTAAGAAAAGATCACTTTTTATCATGTGGGAATATAATTAGTTTTTCCACCACAATGCTACTTATATTTATGTAGCTCCTTTAACGTAATGAAATGTCCTGAGGTGCTTCGCAAAAATATTTTCAATCAAGATTTGACACCAAGCCATATAAGGAAATATTGAATACTGTTTAAGAGGTAGAGGAGCACTGTAAAGAAGCAAGGAGACCCAGGAAGCATAGGACATAGAGCAGTTGAAGCAATGACTGCCAATGGAACAACACTTTAAAAGTGGAGGTTTGCAATGTTGCAGTATTCAAAGAGCACAGAGATCTTAGAGAGCTGTTGGTCTGGAGGAGATCACAGCAATAAAGAGTGTTGAAGCCATGAGGGATACTGCTGGTCCTTCACCATCAGTGGGACCAAATCCACAAACTCCTTGGCCAAAAGCACTCTGGGAGAGAAGGACTGCTGCAGTTCAAGAAGGTGGCTCACCACCAGCTTCTTGAGGATGGCAAGGGAAGCGGCGTAAATGCAGAGATGTAATTTGGAGGTCTGGTGGTAAAGCTAATGCATGGAATCAGATCTGTTACCAAGGTTGTGAATGGTCTTGATTAGCCTTAGATAGTTGCCAGGGAGAGGAATGGAGCTTTGGTTAGGATATGATAATTTGTCCCAGAAGTTGGAGGTATCAGAGGGGTTGAGAAAATGGCATTTTCAGATAAAATCACAGAGTAGCAACATATAAATGGAGAAATTAGAAGGGATGAGGCATAAGATTGCATAATTTCAATTGCGCTACTCCAATATGTTATATTGGTTCACAATGGATAAAGACATTATTTCTCAGAGATGCATAAACTCTACTTGTAGCATGTACTTTTTTCTGATTTATTACATTTATCCATTTTTGAATAATAGGCTGCATCTTGCAAGGAAATTCTGGCAATTCCTAGCAGATCTGCCATTGTTTACCATCGTTAAGTGTTACTAAATTCAGGACTCCCAAATGAATGGAGAACTCCTGAACACACTGATCAAATTTCATAGTGATTTCCCAATGATGTCCCAGAGCTGGTCTCTGTGTGGAATATCCTGATTTCCCCAGTACTTACACTGGTTATCTGAGCACAAAACAAAAACAGAAAATGCTGGAGAAACTCAGAAGGTGAGGCACCACCTGTGGAAAGAGAAACGGTTAATGTTTCAGGCCAAAGACCCTTCATCAGAACAAGGCAACAGGCACATGTGATCTTCCACCTGAAACATTAACTGTTTCTCTTTCCACAGAGGCTGTGTGACCTGAGTTTTTCCAGCAATTTCTGTTTTTATTTCAGATTTCCAGCACTGTACTTTTTTTTATTTTCATGTGAGCACAAAACGTGCACCAAGTTAAATGATCCAGAAGCCCATTCCTTTGAATGGCTGGGAGGAAGAACAGCAAGAATAAAATTATCCACATTTTAATGAAATCGGTTTGCTTTAATGTTTCCAGTTACTTAAAAGTGTTTATTTTAATTTTAGAACACTTGATTAATTGATTTTTAGAAGTTTTTAACTGTCAGACATTCAGAATCTATCAAAAATCTCAGCATCTCTGACAGCTGGCAAAGCTGGGGGCATGCCATTGCCAGCTGTCAATCCTTTTCATCCGTTTCATGGGCTTAGCATGCTTAATGCCCGCATGATGCAGGCATATAAAATTGTATTGAGAAACCTAGATCCAGAACAAGTTTGGCCTTCCAGATACGAATTGGGTAACTGCTGACTACAAACTACCTCAGCAATGAGTGCTGGTGGCAAGCCATTCTCAGCAAGTTCCAGGCCATTAAAATTATATATAAGTTCACTGTGCATTTTTTAAAAAATCTGTGTGACTTCTTTAATAAAACAGAACAACATCACTATTCCTTACTTACGCTAGAGTATGGTGTAATGTGATTACTTACAAATATAAATTTGTTCATTAGCCATTTCTCTGCTAGACATGATTCTCAGTAAAATATGTAGTGCAGCCTCAGTAGCCCAGAGTACTGATATGTTCTGCTACAGTCACATATCAGGGCTAAATCAAATTATCATCAGAGCTGAAATGAAACAAGTCAATTCTGTTCTCATGAGAATATTCTTCTACAGAATTCTGAAACATCAAAGTCTTCATTGATTCTTACAAAGAGTCACAGTTACTGAACTCAGGATGCAATTCAGGCGTATCTGGTAGTTTCTCTTTTGGGGCAATATGTGCGTTAATCTCAGAACTAAAGTTGTTATCCATACAGCACCCAAGTGCAAACACTCATTTATATACTTCATTTGTAATAACCTTTTCATTCTGCCACTTAAAATGAAAGTATACAAGTTTTATTTATATTTATTCATTTTTTAGAGGGGGCACATATGTCAAGGTCAGCATTTATTTTCCATCTCTAAGTACCCTTTGGAAGATGGTGATGAACCACATTGTTGAGCTGCTGCTGCCGTCCATCTGATAAAGGTACTCAAACAATGCTGGTTAGTTAGGCATTCCAGGATATGGATCCAGTGATGCCAAAGGAACAGCAATATATTTCCAAGTTAGGAGGCAATGTGCCTTAGAAACTTGTAGGTAGTTGTGTTCCCTTGTGCCAACTGCCCTTGCCCTGAGTGTTAGAGGTCATGGATTTGGGAGGTACTATCAGAGAATGTTCAGTTAGTAGTGCTACATAGAGGATTACATCCTGGCTTCCTGCTGCATTCCCCATCCTTACAGAAGCCAGTCTCCGGGTAATCCAGTTCACTTCATGTGATGTCATTAAATGGCTGAAAGTACTGGATACAGCAGATACTACATCCCAATTGCAGTACTGAAGACTTGCATTCCAGAACTATCTGAGCCTCTAGCCAAGCTCTTTTAGTACCGTTACAACACTGGCATCTAAACAATAATGTGGACAATTGCTCAAGTATGTCCCATTCACAAAAAACAGGATAAATCCAATCTGAGTGATTACTGCTCAGTCAGACTAGTCTGAGTCATCAGCAGAATGATGGAAACTTTCATGGACAGTGTCATCAAGTGGCACCCATTCACTGATGCCTAGGTTTCACTTCTAGACCTCACCACAGCCTACGTCCAAACTTGGACCAAAGAGCTGAATATCAAAGAGGAGAGTTGGGAGTTACTGCCCTTGGCAATTGACCAAGTGTGGCGTCAAGGCACTGTAGGAAAACTGAAATCAATGGACATTGCTGGAGTCTAAGTTTGCACAAAGGAAGATAGCCATAGTTATCAGAGGTCAATTGTCCTCGGCTCCTCAGTGCTGTGACCTTGGCCTAGACATCTTCAGTTGCTTCATAAATGACTTTCCTACCATCATAAGGTCAGAAGTGGGGAAGCTGACTGATGATTGCACATAGTCAATTCCATTCATGTCTCCTCAGGGAACGAAACAATCCATTTCTGCATGCAGCAAGATCTAGACAACTTTAAGGAAATGGCATCTCCAACAAGAGAAAGTCTAACCACCTACCCTTGACCTGCAATGTCATTGCCATCGCCAGGAGGGTTGGGGTGGCCATTGTTGAGCAGCCACATAAGTACTGTGGCTGCAAAAGTAAGTCAGAGGTAACGAGTGAGTTGCCTCCTGACATACCAAGGCCTTTTCACCAAATACAAGGTACAAATCAGTAGAAGAGTACAGCACAGGAACAGGCCCTTCAGCCCATGATGTTGTGAAATAGTGTGATGGAATATTCTCCGCTTACCTGGATAAGTGCAGTATCAATAACTCTCAAGAACTTTGACCACCCTCAGCGTTTCATTCCCTCCACCATAAGTACACTGTAGCAGGTACTACCCTATGCTAATCCAAGAGCACCTCCCTAGCCCAAAACCTTTACCTCCAAGGTGGACAAGGGCAGCAAGCACAACCACCTGCATGATGCTAATTTAAGTTTTTGTTAACTTACAGTATGTTTGTCATGTTTGTATTGTATTGTGCTACTACTGCAAAATGCTAATTTTCATGGCATTTATACCCTGGGTATGTATGCCTATGGCAATAAATTCGTACTTGATCCCCTTCAAGTCACACTTGTCAAAGGCAGTTTTGGGATGGACAATAAATGCTGGCCTTTCAGGTTATATCTAGATCATCAAAATGCAGTGGATTTTGTTGATGGCATACACTGCAGCCACTGTGCACTGGTAGTAAAGCAAGAAAATGGTGAGGATAGTGGATGGGTTGGCATTGAAATAAGCTGTTTTGTCCTGGATCGTGTTGAGGTTCCTTCATGTTTTTGGAGCTGCACTCAACCAAGCAAGTGGAAAGAATTCCATCACATTCCTGACTTGTGCATTGCATAATGTGTAAAGGTTTGGCTTGTCGGGAAGTGAGTCGTTTGCCACAAGATACCCAGCTTCTGACCTGCTCTTATAGCCACAAATTCATGTGGCTGATCTAGTTGAATTTCTGGTCAATGGTGATCCCAGGATGTTGCTGCTGGGGGACTCCGGGATGGTAGGACATTGAATGTCAATTATAGATAGTTGAACTCTTTTTGGAGGTGGCCATTGCCTTGTACTTTTGTGGTTGATTTTTTTTGACATCTTTGATATCTAGGGCAGACACTCTCACCTCATCTCTGGAATTCACCTCCTAAGTCTGTTAGTACAGCAAGGCTGGTGTGAAGTCTGAAGCCAAGAGGACCTACCGGTACCTAAACTGGCCATCACTGAGCAGGTTATTGGGTAATAAGTGTTTGATGAGACTGTTGACCCATCAGTTTGTTTTTGATTTATTGGAGAATAATTGGTTTGTAATTAGCCAGATTAAATTTGACCCACTTTTTATGAATGGTATCTACAAGGACTATTTTCCAAATTGTCAGGTAGATACCAATATTATAACTGTATTGAAACAGCTTGGCTACAGGCGCGGCTTGTTCTGGAATGCAGGTCTTCAGCATTACAGTCAGGATCTTGTCTGGTCCCATGAACTTAGCTCTACCTAGCGCTTTCAATCATTTCTTGATATCAAATGTAGAGAATCAAATTGTCTGATGAGTGGCTTTTGTGAAGGTGGAGACTCTGGAGGAAGCAGAGATGGATCACTTATTGGCTCTTCTGACTAAATGCAGTTGTGAATTCATCAGCCTTGGCCCCATTATTCACGTGCTGGCCCTGCCATTATTAAGCGTGGGTTGTTCTTGGAGACTTCTTCGGGTTGTTGTGTGATTGTCCATCACGATTTGTTACTAGGTCCAGCGAGGCTCTTTCTTTGATGGTAGACCCTCTCAACTCACCTCTGCAATATTTTGCTTTGAACTTAGTAAGCAGTTTTCAGTATGATTGCAATGTCTGTTTTAAGATTAAAACAAAACATTGGTTTTCACTAATTCCTATCAAGCACTTTAGTCAACAGTGTGATAATTTTGGTTCTTTGGTGACTGTTTCCTTCATGCTTTGTTCACCTCTCCTGTGAAAACAGTTGGTGACCCAACTTAAGAGTTTCTGCATGGTCTATATTGAATGAGGAAGGCTGAGTGATAGATTATGTGCCCTGGAGGACAGCAAGCATTCCTGGCTCTGGGATTAGATTACCTATATAAACTCAGTTCCATTCTTCCACAATTGGATATGTTATCCTGGTGTCATCTCCTCACAACCAAAAAAATCACTTCCGAGGCAAAGAATTAGCAGTTGCTTGTTCAACCAACAAAAAAAATGATCCATCTTGAAAACCAAGAAGTTTGCACTAGGAGGATTGGGGAAATTCCTCATTTTAATTCTGAATCTTTTATCAGTATTGGGTAGTGAATTAAGCTATTACACCATTTGGATGATGGTTGTGCTTTAAGATTGAAGATCGTGATTGCATTCCGAAATTATGGAGAAACTTTAGTACTGTTACCGATTCCAAACAAGCTTACTAGTATCACCTGTTTTGTTGTTTATGTTCAACTGAGGAATCCTTCCTGCAGCTTTGTGCTTTTGAACACATAAACATTAACGTTTTTACAACTTGGGGAAGTGATGATGTAACATTGAATAGGAAGTTGCTGTTGTTAATCATCCCAACCATTTGTTGAGCCTTTTGATTTATTTTTCATGTGTGCCTGCTGTATTTTATTAATACCGAAGTGGGGAAAAAGCTTTGTATTTTTTTCTCTCTGTCTACCACAGGAAGTGTTTGCAGCAAGTGCCTCCTGCCCTTAACTAGCGTTTTATCTTTCGCTAAGAAGTTCTGAGTGGGATGTTGCAATATCTGGCACCAGCAGCCTTACTAAATTGAACAATACTGAGAATTGAATAGATTGGGAGATAACACTGCAATTTCAAGCCTTACATGACCTTCACATTGCTGCTACAGGTCTTTTCAGATCCAGGAATTACCTGCATAGCTAAAGGCTGAGCATGTATTTTACTTTGATTGTGATCAGATGTTTCTTGTGCAGTACTTAATTTTCTACTTGCAGTCCTGCAAAGGCAGGCTACAAGAGAGTTGGAAAAACTGAAACTGCTAAAATATTTTTAACCAAGATTGTAATGTAAGTGTGTAAATTATTGCTTTTATCAGGTTCTCTACTCTTGGCTCTGCTGTTCCACTTCCTCTTCAGCTGGGATTGTTTGCATCACATATTTCTGGGAAGTTAAGAGGAGACTAATCCTGGCCAGTTTTCCTCCCCCATTGTGCTTTTATTTTTGCTCTCCCTCTTTCATGCAGATGTCTCTGCTTAGTTCTATATAGAGGAGGTTTATTTTAATATGTTTGTGAAAAGGTTCTCTGAATGGTGATAAAGCTATAGGAGAAGGTGTTACTGACCATACAGATGAGGAAACATGAGTTCACCCTGTTAGTTATTCTAAATTCGTTGATCTTAAGTGTCGCATTGGGGGTGAAGGAGGTGGTATTATTGGTGTGATAATTGGAGTAAGAATGAAGAAAATGAGGCAAGGTTAACTTCCAATAGTTGTACTCAGTTCCGCTGGAAAGAACATGCATTGACGTCAAGTACAGATGGCACAGAGTTCCGATACAATAGCTGGCAGAGTACAATAAGTCTGTCCAGCTACAATAGAGGATTTCTTGGGAGCAGGGTACTGGTGCTTGTGGAACCGTACTGAAACTTGGGCAATACCTTAAGGAGGAAGTTAGGAGGTGGGAAAAGATGTAGAGATTTTCTATGTCCTTTGTGGAAAAGAACGGTCAAAGAAAATGTTATAATTTGTCAAGAAATTTGGAAGCCTTGATTATTTTGGAAAAGAGAATGATTCTTTCAAATTTTCAGTAATTATTTTCAAAGCAAACTTCAAAAACAATATTTTTGAACATGGAGCTTTAACAGTTCTGTTCCTAGTTTTGGCTTGATGATGGAGATTCTTGTAGATATTGAAATTCTGCAAACAGCTTGTCAATAAAGGAAAAATGTATCACAAGGGTGGCATAATGGCACAGTGAGTAAAGCTGCTGCCCCATAACTCCAGCAAATCTGGGTTCGATCCCGACCTCTGGTGCTGTCTGCTTGGGGTTTGAAAGTTCTCTCTGTGATTGGGTGGGTTTCTTCTCATGACCAAAAATGTGCTGGGTTGACAGGTTAATTGGTGCTATAAATTATCCTACCGTGTAGATGAGTGATAGAATCAGAGGCGGGTAGGGGTTTGGAGGTCATGGGAATGTGAGGAGAATGAAACAGTTTAGGGCATGATTAGTAAAAACGGGTGCCTGATAGTCAGCACAGGCTTGGTGGAGTGAGAAACATGTTTCCATACTGTGTCTCTCTATGACTCTATGACTAAATAAATTGGTGGCTGAGTTGAAACAAAATTTGTGATATCTATTATCAACTGCATGAGTACATCATATATTTACTTACTCTGGAAGAGCTTCCGGCATGGTTTCATTTGCAATACCAGACAAACATTGTATGTGCCTTTGTGGCAGCTCACAATTAGGTCAATGCAAGTTAACAAATAACTGAAGAAAAACATTCCTTTGAACCTACTTAAAAAATTGATTACGAGTTTTGTGCGCCAATGTTTTTGTATTGTCAGCTTTGCATTTTGCTTTAATAATGTAGCATTTGAAATGAGGATATAGTGTATTGACGGTGGACCACTGACCAATCACATTTGTTTGTAAACACATAATAGAATGTGCTAGAAAAAGTAAGCCTGATTAGTAAATGCAGGTGGCAATGGACGGATTTGAATTTGCAGGTATTATTTATTGACCTCAACAATTTAATTAGAAAACCATATGTTGACACTTTTAATTATATTTTTTAATAACCAAAAATATTTGATTTTGCCTACGAATCAGGGAAAAAAAACCTGAACTATACCAAAAATAAAAACTGAAAAATTGAAGCCCTTTAATTATGGTTGAGGCTTGAGGTTCCCTATCGCAGTTTATGTCATCTCAGTACTCCTGATTTTACTACACTCGTTACTTACTCCTAGGTGTTAGCATGATACATCTGAGTCAGAAGGATGTGGGTTTAAGTTCTACTCCAGAGACTTGAGCGCAGAATCTTGTTAAACACTTTGATACAATACTTTGGGAAGCCTCCATCTATTCTCTCAGGTGGAGATAAAAGATTCTATGATTACAAGGTCATGGAATTAATTCACTGATGTTCTATCCCTCAGCTAATGTCACTTAAGTAGATCACCTGATTATTTTCATTCTATTTTTCATTCTGGGAGGAGATTACCTGACAGTTTGAAGGAATAGTTATTAATCTAGTATTTGATGACCTGGACAGTTGATCTGGAGACACCAGTTCAAATCCCTTTAGAAATTTTGGGGAATCAAACTAAATTAATTAAATTTATCTGGAAATAACAAGCTTACCATCAGCATTGGTGACCATGAAATTTCAGAATTATTGTAAAAATATGACTGGTTCACTAATTCCCTGTGTGAAGGAAGTCTGCCACTATTTTAAGGCCTATGTCTGTCCAACAGCAATGTGGTTGTACTTTAACTTCCCTCTGAAAAGACCACGCAGTTCAAAGGCAATTTGAGATGGAAAATAACTACTGGCCAAGCCTGAAACACATACATCCCTTGAACAAATAAACACAACAAAAAGGATAACCAGCTTTGACATCTCTTCCTTAGACACACCATTATCGCTTGGCTTCCCTCAAGGATCTACCCTTGACCTTCTACCAAACATCCACATACTGTGTCTTGGCAACATAATTTCCACACAGAAGCTGAAGACTTCCTGCCCAAGCTCATCATCACCACTCTTATCCTCTCCACTATTTGTTAATTGTCAAGCAGCTTATCTATAATGCTGGAAAAGCAGAAACTTCAGTATTTGTAATGAACTACGTAGCCACTCACAACACTTTTTTCCCTAGCAAATTATGAAACCAAGTGCAATATTCCCTAAAGCAAATTTTGATTCACACCCGTGTGATACCATTAAGAATGTTTACTTTCCCTGCTTGGATGTAATCTGCTCTTCCTTCAGTTTAAAGTCTCTTCCATGTCTTTGTTGCATTTAGACTTGACCCAATGAGTCAAGTCCTGGCTGGTTACCCTTCTTCTGCAGTCAATAAACATTGTACAAAATCTGTCCTATCTCACACCAGGCTCATTCACCCAGCAGCCCTGTGTTTTTCACTACCTTCTCTTTGAACCCTTTGATATCTCTGCATACCTTCAATTCTGTCCTTTTGATCAACCTGAATTTAATTGTGCCACAATTGGCAGCAGTGCCTTCAACTACCAGTCCCTGAGCTCTGGAGTTCTTTCCCTAAAACTTTTCATTCCTTCTTTTAGACTCTTTAAATCCCATCTCCAGCTTTGATCGCCTGCCCTAATATATCTTTGTGGCTGCTTGTCAAATTTTGTTTGACAATAGACCCTATGGAACACCTTGAGACAATTGATGTGTTGAATGTGTAAATAAAAGGTTTTTTTTGTTGTTTGTCATTTGCGGAACCTTGCTGAGCACAGGTTGGCTGCCACATTTCCGACTAAGTAGTGGTAACTACATTTCTAAAGTACTGCGATGGTTAGAAAGTGCCTTAAGATAGCTTGAGGTTCTGACTGGGCTGTTTAAGTGCAAGTTCTTTTTCCATTTCCTTGTTATCCATTCTTCTGTATACAGTATAACCTCAAGTTTACTCAAAGCATGACTTAAAATGAAAGAATTTAGTACAGGTCCTAAATTCAATCTACTTGTAGTGAAGTCCTGTTTCTGTTCAATTAAATTGCCGTGTAATGCCACTTTTTATCATTTCAAACAGACTATATAATACTTGGCACAAAAGCATTTGAAGCACTCCCTGCCAAGATGTGAAAGACTTCTAAATGAAAATTGTAGAATTCCCCATTGTCATTACAGATTTGTAAAAGCATGGAGGGCTAATTTCACATCAACAATCATTCTTTTTAAAATCAGCAAGTTCTTTGAACTAGTCCATATTGACTAAAATGATACAAACATTCACTCCTCACTGGGGACTTCAGACAGATGAAGCTCAATTTGAATTGATGTACCTGTACACACTTAAGACAAAATGAAGTTCAGATCAATGTGCTATAAGCCTATCTTCTGTCTGTTCAAAATGAACATTTCTTTGTTCATGTTTGTAAAGAGAAATAGTTCTGACAGTTACAAGTTAAATTAGATACTAATTTGCAAAGGGAAACTGGTTTAGATTAGCCTGAAATGAAAATTAGTATCTGATATTTAGAGAGAAAAGACACTTAATCAGTGTGATTTGATCTAAATGCATTCAAATTCATCTAGTTACATCCAGATGCCAGAATGCAATACTGCAGATGTTTTTCCATCTATCACTGGTGGTTAGCAGCACTCAATGACACCTAATGCAGGTGACAGAAATGTGTTTATCAGTAAGCTTGATGATTGCAGACATTTTGCTCTGCATTGCAGGAGAGTCATGAGAGAGCCTTTGGAGAATTTCCCCACCCACTTGATCACGAATCACCAGTTTTTTGCATGAATTTTTAACTTCCCCCTCAGAAAGCAACAAAATCAGCAAAATTACACAACTTGCGGTTGCAGATGCCAATTGCCATTTAGTGCCATTACGTTTTGCTCCCCTCTACATACAACAGTCACCACCCACGTCCATTCTTCCCATATCACCTTCTAACTTAACACGTAGCATGACCTTGAAATGATTGATACTGACAAAGAGAAATTTGTTCGTCATTTCAGTGACTCAACAAATTTCAAGAATAGAGGACAGCAGCAACTTAGGTGAAAGGTTAGAATCTTGCCCTTCTCACTAAGTGTAATGGAGCCTTCAATCGTGCTGTTGGTTTTAATTGATATTCCAATTTTGTTGACTTATTAGTGGTGTCACATCTATTTGTTGCAAAAGCGATTTAAGTTTATGTTGTCAAAACATTGTATAATTTAAAACACCACACTATAAAATCCAATGACATGCAGCATTAAAAAAATAAGCCCTGTCACCAATCACTAAAGGAGTCTAATCCTTAGTTGTTCACTCTCTTGGTATTGCAATTATTCTTGGTGGTATACTTGTAATGGAATTATGCAAGAGATTTTTGACTCAGACATTTGTCTATTTGTTCCTTTGCTGTGAATGCAATACCATTTATCAAGAATTTTTTTTTATGTGGTCTACATTTGTCAGCCACTGGGAACAAACTACTGTGTGGCCAATTTTGGTCATGTTCCTTGGACATTTCCCTGTTGATTGTGACATAAGCGGAATCTGCAGAAGCACATATAGGAAGCTGAGCTGCTGAACTTATTCCTGAACTCATTGATAAACACAGCATGCCATTGTCATATTACCTACTTGACACTGACTTGCCAAATAGCCCAGCGTAATTCAACTACAAATTTAAAATACGCCAATAGGCCAAAAGGCAGCAAAAAATGATGAGTATTCCCAAGATACATTTAACTAGATAGATTGACATTGTGTGGAATGATATCAATTACACTAGAAGAGCTCAAGTGGGCAAGGTATGCCTGAAATTTATAGTATCATGATATCACAATGCCATAACATATGTAGAAAGCAACCTATAGACTGGTGGGCTTAGCTTCTGTCATGAAAATCAAGAAAATTGCTGATGCTGAAAATCTGAAATAAAATCTCAACATGCGGGAAACACTCAGCAGGTCAGGCAGCATCTATGGAAAGAAAAAAATAGTTAATATTTCAAATTGAAAACCTTTCACCAGAAATGGAAAGAAGAGAAGACAACTTAGTTTTTCAGTTGCAAAGACAATTGAGGAAGTTTAGATAGGACAAAGGGAATATCTTCAGCAGGGTAAGTTCACTATTGCTATGGGGATAACTGGTTGATGAAGTCATTTTGTTGATAGGTTAGTGAGAGAAATTATGGGAAAACAACTTGAACAAGAAACTTAAAAAGCTGTAAAATTTATCATCAAAGATTCCCACCATCCAGGCCATGCCATTTTCTTGCAGCTACCATCAGACAGGAGGTAGAGAAGGCTGAAGTCCCACACCACGAGGTTCAAAAACAACTGCTTCCCTTCAACCATTTGGTCTTGAACCAACCTACACAACTCTAACTGCTACCTCAGTAAAGCAACACTCTGACCACTTTGCACTACAATGGACTTTTTTTTTGTTCTAATTGTGTTCTTTCTTCTAAAAATTGTGTATAACTTATGTTTTTTCTTGTGAATACTGCTTTTATTATGCTATGTGTCTGTGCTGCTGCTGCAAATAAGTTTTTCTTTGCACCTGTGCAAACGTGTACTTGTGCATGTGACAATAAACTCAACTTTGACATTTTAAAAAGGATATGTTGCATATCCTGTGATTGCATGGGGAAGTGCCATAAGAAAGGGAGTGGTCAGTGAAGACAAAAAAAAAGCAGAGCAAGGAGCTGCAAAGGAAATGGCCCGTTCAGAGTGTTGAAAAAGCAAAGGAGAGGAAGGTGGTGGAATTTTGGTAAAGGTAGCTTCTATCTTTGTTCTGTCAGAAGATTTCGCTGTCAAGAGACAAGTCAAAGCAGACTGTAAGCATTTTCCCTCCTTGACCATTATGATTTGTACAATTATGTTTGTTTGGTGAGTACATACACAACATAAAGTGTCATTGTGACACTTGGAAAGAAGTAGAGTGTCATAACAACAATGTCCATGTGTGCCCTTGGCTCAAGAGAAGCTTCTTTTTTCAGATAAATTTTGGTTGAAGCCACTTTACTGGTGTTGAGAATGTTTTATGCCATTGTGCCATGTGTGTTTATTTTCAGGAGGGGCCTTCGAGTATGTTCATCCACATGCCAGCATTGTGGTTTTTAATGTAATTTTCAGCATTTTGCAGCCTAATGTATTTTAAACTTTAAGCCTATTACTTTTATTCAGATAAGATTACTGTTGAATTTATATGGGCACTTCAGTGTAGCAAAGACATATATTTTGAAAATTCCTTTGGAGGTGTGTAATCAAAAGGAAAAATTCCAAGCAATAAGTGCTCCCAGGGACGTGACCTCTACTGGATGCAACCTCTACTTTGTAGGAGTTGTGCTGGGTTGAGATGGTTTAATGAGAGTCTTAAACTTCAAGGACAACGTTGACAAAAAAGTTTCAGAAAGCATGGCAACATGGGATGAACATTAGGAGCTATAGAGGATAGAGTAGTGGAAAAAAAATGAGGATGGTTTTGGTAGGATGGAGTGAAACCAATAAATGAATGACAAATCCAGAAACATAATACACGTTTGTATGTTCAAGTATTTGTTTTCTGTATAAACACTCCTGAGCAAAACAAAGTCACTACCCAGTTTGCTCTTGACATCCTGGCAGTTGGAGTAACTACCTTCGTGAAGCATTTGCTGTTTTAGCTGTGTTTTAAGCATGTTTTTAAATAAGTGTAGAAAAAATGCAGCTGACCCATATTAATCAAAATAAAACTTTAGGTCAGAGTTTCAGTGAAGGAACACTTGTGCTTTCAGATGCTCATCAACCTACTTGCATTTCAAATATATTTTTTATAAAAATAGTCCTGAAACATGCAAGTCCAGAAATTACTGTTGATACTTGTACCAACTAAACATACAGGCTCAGAAATTCATATGTGCAATGCCAAAAAAGAATTGCATGGATAAAAATCATATTAACACCTACACTAGTCAATTTTGAGCATGTTCCTGGGAGAGGCAACACTTCTTCCAAATGTGTATGAAATTTTTGGTGCAAAATTTGCGGACCCTGGCACTGTTTTACACTCAGAGTCATAAAACACGGAAGCAGGCCCTTTGAACCACCAAATCTGTGCCAACCATCTACCACTCATTTGCATTAAACCCATTTTATTCTCTCCCCATTCCCATCAACTCTCCCCAGATTCTACCATTCACCTACACACTTCGAATAATTTATAGCGGCCGATTTACAGCCACTATAAATTTCATTCCAGCATCTGTAGTCCTTTGTTTCTCTATTGCACCTTCCATTTGTATGAGAAGTTCAATCATACTATGATCACTCTTTCCAAGAGGATCCCTAACTACAAGATCTTTAATTTTACCTGTCCCATTACTCAGGACTAGATCTATGACAGCATTTTCCCTTGTAGGTTCACTAACATGCTGTTCAGGAAAGCTATCATGGATGCATTCTATGAAGTCCTCCTCAAGAGTGCCTTGACCAACTTGATTCATCCAATCTATGTGGAAGTTAAAGTCCCCCACGACAACTGCCATTCCGTTCTTACATGCGTCAAATATTTCTTGGTTTATTGCCTGTGCTGCTGTAATGTTATTATTCATGGCCTATAGACAACTCCCACCAGTGATGTTTTCCCTTTACTATTCCTCATCCCTACTCAGATGAACTCAACATTCTGCTTCTTAAATCTTGTATTGTCCCTCACGACCACCTTGATCTCATTCTTAATGAAGAGCACTACCCCACTTCCCTTACCTTCCTGACTATCCTTCCGTATTACCTGATACCCTTGGATATTTAATTCCCACTCATCACCCTGCAACCATGTTTCTGTAATGGCCACTAAATCATACACCTTTGTACTGATTTGTGCCATAAGTTCACTGACCTTGTTTTGAATAGTACATGCATTCAGATAAATTGCCCTTACACTCATTGTCCTTTTGGAATCTAGTAACCTTTGTGTCCTTTGCATTTGACTTTTCTGTACTCTACTCTTACTTTTTCCCTTTTCTAACTTTTGTTCTGGTCTCTGCTTTGCTTGTCTTTCTGCATGGATTCCCATCCCCCTGCCATGGGAATACTTTCTCCACTCGTGTTTCTCAGGGAAGGTGTCCTCTAGTCAATGCTCACTGCTGGTACAGTATCCACACATGCTACCCTTCAAGAAGGTTGTTGCCATGCATATTTGTGACCCCAAGTACAAGCTCACATGAGTATTTGGACTACTGTCAAAGTCACTATCACTCTCATTCCCAGAAACATGGCCATAGCATCCTGTCTTTGGCTGTCTTTGCTGAAATATGCCATATATGACACTTCATGATTCACTGCTGCAAAATGGAAGTTAAAATAAAAGTCAGGTAGCAAAGTGGGGAATCTTCAATTTTTGATCAGAATCAGTTTTATTATCACTGCCATACATCGTGAAATGTGCTGTTTTGTGGCAGCAGTACAGTGCAAGACAGTCCGACATAAAGACATAAAAAAATTACTATAACTTACAAAAATAAATAAATAGTGCAAAAGGGGAATAATGAGGTAGTGTTCATGTGTTCATGGACCATTCAGAAATCTGATGGCAGAGGGGAGGAAGCTGTTTCTGAAATGCCGAGCTGCTCCTGTACCTCCTCCCTGATGGTAGTAGCATGAAGAGGGCACATCTCAGGTGGTGAGGGTGCATAATGATGGATGCCACCTTCTTGAGGCACGGCCTCTTGAAGATGACCTCGATGGTGGGGGAGGGGGGTGGATTTGAGCCCTTTGATGGAGCTGGCTGAGTCTACAACCCTCTGCAGCCTCTTTCTTTCCATCCTGCATATTGGAGCCTCCATACCAGGCAGTGATGCAACCAGTCAGAATGCTCGCCACCATACATCTGTAGAAATTTGCAAGAGTCTTTGGTGACATACCAAATCTCCTCAAACTCCTGATGAAGTAGAGCCGCTGACATGCCTGCTTCATGATTATATCAATGTGTTGGGCCCGAGATAGATCCTCTGAGATGTTGACGCCCAGGAACTTGAAGCTGCTCACCCTTTCCACCGCTGACCCCTCAATGAAGACTGGTGTGTGTTCTCCCAACTTCCCCTTCCTGAAGTCCACAATCATTTCCTTGGTCTTGCTGACGTTGAGTGCGAGGTATCTATCTACCTCACTCCTGTACACCTCCTCATTGCCATCTGAGAGTCTGCCGACAACAGTGGTGTCATCAGCGAATTTATAGACGGCATTTGAGCTGTGCCTAGCCACACAGTCATGAGTATAGAGAGAGTAGAGCAGTAGGCTAAGAATGCATCCTTGAGGTGCGACTGTGTTGATTGTAAGCAAGGAGGAGATGTTACTACTGTTACGCACTGACTGTGGTCTCCCGATAAGGAAGTTGAGGATCCAGTTGCAGAGGGAGGTATGGAGGTCCAGGTTTTGGAGCTTGTTGATTAGTACTGAGAGGATGATGATCAATGCAAAGGTTGCACTTACTCCTAAATTTATAGAATTATACAGCACAGAAACGGGTCCTTCAGCCCTACTTGTCCATGCTGACTAAGGTGTCTAACTACGCTAATCCTATTTGCCTGCATTTGGCCCATATCCCTCTAAACCTTTCCTATTCTTGTATCTGTCTAAATATCTTTTAAATGTGGAATTGTACCTGTGTCTACCATCTTCCCTGGCAGCTCGTTCCCCATGCACTACCCTTTGTGTGAAAATCTTAACCCTCATATCCCATTTAAATCTTCCCACTCTCACAAACCTAAGCTCTCTAATTTTAGACTCCCCCGCCCTGGGAAAAAGACTGTGACTCTCTCTCCTTATAATTCGAGCCCTCCAGTCCAGGCAACATTCCTGTGAATCTTTTCTGCACCCTTTCTGGCTTAATTACAGCTTGTTGCCAGCAATGTACACAACCTTGAAGGGGGATTTGACTACATTGCAAGGCTCCCAAAAGTGCAGACATTTATAGGCAACTCCCTGGCAACCTCCTGCCCTTTGTACAAGGAAGCTGCATCCTTCATGCACTGTTCTTCAGATGCCTGTGCCATTTTCTCTGCACACTGAAAGGTCTCTCCTCCCATCATTCTAGCACGCATTCATACCTTGCTAACACCTCTGCAGTTAACGTTGCTGGTTGAGACCTTTTGTTGTGAGACCTATTGTGGTGAGACCTTTTGAGCACTACTTCCTGAGGTCAGCACCGACAGGAAAGGTCATGAAGTCATACAGCACAGAAACAGCCCTTTGGCCCACCGAGGCCGCACTGACCGTCAAGCACCCATTTACACCAAGCCACTCACCTACACACTGGGGGCATTTTACCGTGCCCTGCACATCTTTGGCATGTGGGAGGAAACCAAAGCAACTGGGAGAAACCCACAAGGTCACAGGGACAATATGCAAACTCCACATAGATAACACTGGAAGTCAAGATTGAACCCAGATCATTGGAGCTGTGGGGAAGCAGCTCTACTAGCTACACCACTGGGCCACCCCTAACAGAAGAATTTGACCCCAGATACCCATTGTTTTTGAAACAGAGTAACATAAAGTCAATGAGTATCTTGTTTTGGAGCTTTTTAAAAAAGCATTTGGGAGACTGCTAATGCCATTTTAATCCCAGAACGATGATGCAGATGAACTTCTGGGACTACCCAGGATTTTAGTGGAGGAGAAATAATTCTGAAGTAATCCATTTGAAATAAGATGGTTAATGCTTCTGTTAAAGCCCATTCGACTGCTGAGCAGTGAGCCACCAAATCTCGTGAGTTGTCTGCCTTGGAGTCTGCTGTTTCTTGGAGCATGCCCCTGTTCCATTCTTCCACAAGGAAGCCAGCTCCCCACTGATGGAGGCCCAACACAGTGCAGGACCTCTCCAAGCATAACTAATGGGTTCCACTCACTGGACTGCTGTGTGTGAGCATAAGGCTGCACTCCCAGGTTTACTGATAAGGCTGTCATTGAGTTTGAATGTTAGAAGGCATACATAAATATTCAAAGCCTTTAAAAAATATTAAAAATATATAAAATACTATTGAAACATTTAATATTATTTGTTTCATTTTAAAGAAATTGAAATGCATAAAGTATAAGAAGGCAGTTCAATATATTTCAATCAACTCAATTACATTACATAAACAGGAAATTTCCTTGTACTTACCTTTCTGCCTGTGACTATTCCTTCCCACTGAAGTGAATGGGCCAGCTGGATTGTGGCAAGTTCCCAGTCTTAGTGTTGGATACTCTGTGGAAACTTGAACTTCCCGTTGGATTCCATAAGGGATCTAATGGTGCAGCGCAGAAGGCTGAACTTCTCCCTACCCTTGAGTATCCTGAATTTCCACCCAGTTAAGTAGTAAAGTCTAGGCTGAGCCTAAACTGAGCTGCCAAATTTTAAGCAGAAAATCTGTTCCGTCATGTGGCATTATCACCAAGTTTAATATCTCATTTGTATAATTTTCTTCCGAACCAAAGATTTTTTTTGCACTGGAGATTAATGATATGCATTAAAACAAGTTTTTTCAGAGACTCTAACTCCAACTCTGAGGTCCATAGAATGTTAAACTGAAATCTTAAATACTAGGATTTTACTTTAATTATTTTAGAAAAACACATCATCATCCAGTGTCATACACTACTTCCAGAACAAAACAAACTCTGTGAAAGGCAGTTAAAATATACTTGCAAATCATAAACTATGTCCACATAAGACTACAGTGGAGCATGTTTCAAAATGTTCCTTTGAGGAAAAAAGACTGATTTGCAAAGCTATTTTTTAACTGCTTATTCAGCATGTCTAACATTTTTGAGAGCAAATAGTAAATGAACACATCCGGAAAGGTAACTCTCTGAAGCTATTGGCTCATCTTTGAGCTTTTCCCTCTTGACCAGAAATGGGGGAAAGTGGTAACCCATTGATCAGGTCTGACAGCTTTTGAGCCCACTTTGGAATTCATCTGATTGACTCTGACAGCCTTGAATTGTGCAGCTGGCTGAACATGTTGTTTGATATACCAAAAATCTTCAGTCCTCATGGAAAAGAAGTATAATTTCTGTCATCCCATGTTTCCCCCACTGCCCTTTCCAAACAACATTAAGAAAATTGGCACATGGATTGGAATGCTGACGATAAGCTTTAAACTACCGTTAGTGGGCATGTACTGTATGCTCCAGGACACATCCTGAAGATATATTGCACTGTGCCAGTGTCACAAAATCTCTTGATCGTTCTATGGACTTCATGTCTCTGCTGCTGTTGCTTCACAACCTTAACAGCTGCAGCTGGTCCTGTCAGTGCTGCAGCACCAAGAGTTCTTTATTTTAAAATGAGTCCCGCCAAAATAAATACATGACTTTACATTTTCTTACACTGTGGTCAGTCTTTAAGCCAAATTTTTGAAGTTATTTGGCACTCTTACAGACACAGTGATGCATGGGCAACTTAGCCGTGGGTCCTTTTGCCCTTGCTTTGCATTGCGAGAAACAGTCATTGATGTAATCAAACACCAGTTAAAACTGTTGCATCTCATTAGCCCAGATTTAATAGAGGGGAGGAGGGGGAGGGGGGAGCATCACATGGCCCTGTTATTTATGGTTTCCTCTTGTTCTTCAGCTTGAAATCATTTTGTCCAGTAAAAGTTGCTGGAAGTGTGAGCTAATAATATTGCAGGGAGCCCAAAAAGAGCATTTGGAAATTTGCTCACCAATGGGACAAGCTGCCTAACTCCTTAACACTGTGAGTTTTAAAGAGTGTGAAAGGAATGATCGAAAAGGAAATAAGGTGATTTGGAATCTAATCATGCACAGAAAGAGAAATGAAATGAAGGAAAGATTATTAAAAAACAAACATAAACTGTCTTTAAACTCTTTGCCAACAGTTCATTCATTGTAGGAATGAGATGTCACAGTTTAACTTGTTCCCTTTGGGTATGAGGGATTGGCTAATATTCTACATTGCAAAGTTTCACATTAAAAAGGGTAGATAAATAGCAGGCCTAACTTTATACAGTAAATTTAAATTTTATAAAATAATTAATATGTAGATGTCACAACCTGATGAAGGGAGTTCCCATTTTTACGCAATAATAGTGGAGCAGGACTAATCAACCAGTGGCATTGCAATTTTTAAATCAGCGAATATTTCTTCCTTGTCACCTATTTGTGAATGATTAACAGCATAATTATAGCAATTTTTGTCACAGCAGAAACTATTATGTAATATTTAGTATATGTATAAGTCACTGACAAAATGTTGTTAAAAATCATTTGGAGGCATTACAAATTATTTTTTTGCCAGACTCCTTTCCAGTTGCAGATATTTTTTCCTCATTCCATTATGTTCTCCTCATGGGAAAGCAAGTTAATTTCAGCCAGCATGGTAATGAAGGTGTTATACTGTGTTTAGGGAAAGATTGGCTTGAATTCTTTGCCCAATAATTATCTTGTCATCAATGTTGGACATTTAGATGTATGGTCATCAGATTAGGGCAAAACTGCTCTCATGTGCATTTGCCCATCGTGAGTACTGTTCCCAAGTGTTAATCATTGCTTCCCAGAACAGGAATGGTAAGGAACAAGAAAATGGACGAAGTGGTAGAGGAAGCAAAATATTAGTTACTAACAGATTTGAAAAGTGTTGATCTGTACATGCTTGTATTGGACTAATGCATACAGAAACTAGATGATCAATGTTCACCAAAGCAAATTTACTTATGTACTAAGACAAGGTTTCAGTGCAATATGAGGCACCTTTATTAACGATGCTGAAAGGATAGCTACAAATATATTTCCTTCAGAAAGGAGTTGATTTTATTTCAAGCGATTTCTTATTTAAATTACTTCTTATTCTTTAATGCCAGTTACATGACATGGTTTACTTGGAGATGTTGACTTGCAACTTATTCTTGCCGTTAAAAAAACATGTTTGAATGATTCATAATAGTTTGAAGGTTCTTCATATGTTCCTCTGTAAACGATTGGCACAACTTTTGTCTCTTCATCTGCTTTTAAGTGCAGGAGATAGTCGGACTGTGTGGCTTGAGCATTAATATTTCTTATCAGTGTTTTATCAAGTGACGTTCTGGGCAACAAAAATCTAATGTTCGGGAATTCCTGTTCAAGAGTAAGATTCCAGTTTTAAATATGACTTATGTCATTACAAGACATGAACAAAACTTGTATGAAATGCGAATTTCAGCCCACTACTCTTTCTTTCTGCAAATTGTTGCTTATTGCTGTTTTTGCACAAATGTTGGAGTCTGTTCGAAATGGAGTAATTGAAATGTACTGCTTTGAAGTAATTGTTTCCTGTCAGAGAGAAAAATTGGCTGCAACTGCAGGCAACCTTGCCATAGAATGCCATCATTTTCAGAGTTTACACTAATCAAATCCAGTAGGAACTTAGGCACATGTTGATCGTTTATTTTCCTGGTTACTACAGTGTTCTAAATATGCAAATAATGAATTGATTTTAGAGTAAAGGGGCATTTTGGCATGGTACTGGCATTCTAAACTGCAGTGCCAAATGGATGTCGGCTCTAGACTGATGGTCACTGATCCACACAACAAACTCCCAATCATAATAATAAACAAATAATAACACAAGAAATAGAATCTGGATTACCTTTATCTCATGGCTCCTTCCTGTTTTCACCCCATATCCCTTTATTCCCTCATTATCCAAAAAACATATCAATCTTTTTTATGAATATACTTAGCAACTGAGCCTCACAGCCCTCTTGGGTAGAGAATTCCAATGACTCATTACCCTATGATGAGGAAATTTCTTCTCATCTCTGTCCTGAATAGTTGAACTCTTACTTTGAGACTGTGACCCATGTTTCTAGACACTCCAGCCAGGGAAAAGATCATCAATGCATCTATCCTGCAAAAGCCTGGAAGAATTTTGCATGTTTCACTGAGATCACCTCTTATTCTTCAGCTCCAGAGAACATAGGCTAGTTTGCCTAATCTCTTCTGATAGGTCCCTCATGCCACAAATCAATCTGGTAAACCTTTGTTGCAATCCCTTTATCTTGGAGCTTTGCAAGAGGAGAGAAAGTAATTTTTTTTTTGCACCATTTAAAGATTGCTTCAAGGGGAGCCTTGGCAACAACGTGGGAGCAATCTGAGACCATCCACTTACTTGGATAGGAAAAGAATCAGAAGGAAATAATAATCAGGTGCTTTATTTAAAGTAATACCCCTAGCATGCAAACACAAATATAACTTTGTAAGTAGTGGAAATTTATAGACTCTTTGCTAAACTTTTTTTTTAATGAGGGCTGGTTTCCTCCAAAACCATCAGCAGTTCAGATCTTCCCCCTTTTCCACACCTCCCCCCCGCCACTTCTCGATAGTGTTCGCTCATTCTCTCGCTGTTGAAGTGCACCTTCTCCCAGCTGTCAAAGAATACATGGACGCCGCTCATTCTTTCCTGTTTGTTTTTCTTTCAGCGAGAATATTGGTTTGAAACCTGCGTCTCGTAGTAGCAAATGGTACTCCTAATTGTTCAGAGCTTCTCAGCAATGAAGGAGCACCATTTGGTGGTGATTTAAAACAGAAATTCCCTCTGTTCTCAAGTGCAAAGAGAATAGCACTCTTGAGTTGGTCTGTCTCTGAATGTACACTCTACTCCACTTCTCGGTAAAGTGTATCATTTTTAAAAGCCTAAATTCCCTACCCTATTCATTTCTTTGGAAGCCTATGCCATTAAGTGTGATGACCTAGAGGGTGATGCTGAATAGCTTTTCACAGTAACATCATAGACCCTCTGATAATGGTAAGGATAGGTTTAGCTTAACAGTATTATTTTGTAGCCCATTCTTCCAATACACACTTAGGTAGCAAACGACACCTTTGTAAACACAAATCCATTCATTGTTCTTCTAAATGGGTCTGCTTAACCCTTCTTATTCACGGAATCTCCGAGTCCAGCTACTTTAGATGTTCTACTTCTAAACTAAAAATCTCTCATTTTCTCCTGTAATGAATAAAAAACAAAAGAAAGCCTGTTTAGGCTTTATGGTGCATACAGTAGTTCTCAAGTATGTACCTTTGGGAAGTGTTTAACTGTAAAATGCTTTCTTCCAAAAGCAGGACTGAACAAAGTTTAAGATGGTGACAGCAGTGCAACAGATTTGTTACTTTAAAGGTACTATAAATCCATTCAATTGCTGAAAATACAGTTGTTTCCTTCCTTAAAAAAAAGCAGCAAATATCGCTTTCCCTTCCCAACTCACACTCTGACACTTGGCATATTCTCTTTTCCTCTGCCTGGTAGGTTTTGGTTGTTTTTGATGATTTATTTTAATACCTACCGTGGTAATACCCTCAATTTCTAATTCACACCAACTTACTCGCCAGTTCCCATCCCACCCATCTTTTTCCTGCTGCATTTCCCATTTTTACAGTCACATTCAAGAATTGAGAACACCTCCTACTTTTTCTCCAGAACGCTGCAGCTCACTTCTCACTTCAATGGCCACATAATCATCATCCCATTGTTTGTAAAGCACCAGTAGGTATCCAGTTATTAAAGAATAGGCATTTACACAGGCATATGAACATGCAAGGAATGGAAGGATATGGATCATGTGTAGATGGCTACGTATCGTTTAATTTGGCATCATGGTCAGCGCAGACATAGTGGGCCAAAGGGCTTGTTCCTGTGCTGTACTGTTCTGTCTTCATCTTCTTCTTCTCAAGTTCCCTCATGGCCTTGTCTTACCTGCATTTGCAATATAAACTACTGCCAAAATCCAACTTTATTTAAGAAGTTTCATTGGAGTTTCTAGCCTGCTATATAACTTTCACTATCATACCAATATGTTGGCTGGTGGAGAACATTTACACAACAGTGTGCTCTATATAGCATTGATAGCTTATTCACTGAATTATTTTATATTTTTAAAATCTAAGTGAAAGTTAATTTGTAGCACCAGCCTCAAAGGGCGATTGATATTATCAAGCCATCAATCGTGGCTGCTTATTCTTATAAATTGTCTCACAAAACACATCTCCCAGATGAGAACTTCTATTTTGAACAGTGAAAGACAGAAACATTTGTTCAAAGAATCTCTAAAATATTGCTGTTTTGGTTAACATTTCCAGTCATTTTTTTTTCTTCTTTTTTGTGCTTATTCTCTGGCTTCATCGGGGAGTTGTGAGGAGTCCAGATAGGGATGCAAGAACAGTCTTTTCAAAGAGTGTGCTCAAAATGAGGTAGTGCACACTGTTCAAACATAAATGCCTCTCAGACATACTCTCATTACAAGCAATCAAATGAACACAGATTTGGGAGATGATACAGGCTGTTATGTAATCTCCAGAAACTTTCATCTGAAATCCTAATTTATATTGAAAGTGAATTACTGAAATATTTTCTTGTATCCACCCTGACTGTTCTGTTTCCATTCTGTATTAAAGCAGAAATACAAGAAGCATGAAATCTTTCAACTCAAAGAGAACTTGGTTTGTTTAAATCTGAAAGCAATCATTTTCAACCATATTTTTTAAACAAATGCTTACCTTTTGTATTAAATTAGTTTGAATTATTCTCTTATACAGAATTCTCAGGTTTATGAATTGAGCTGATACTGTTTTAATCATGCAGATAAGAGAGCAGCTTGTAAATCTCACTTTGACTTTACTTGGATCTCGGGTGAATTGAAATAGAGAAGAATGAAAATAGAAAAGGAACAAACTTGAAAATGAACCAAGCTGCCCAGGGAGGTGCTGTAAATTTTGCTTGAGGATTGGACATTGAGTAGGAACATAATTATTGATGAACATGTGCAGGCAAGAGGTTTAGTCCACAAATTCTACACTCCTTTTTGTAAAAGTAAAGCATTATCCCTCATTAAGGACTTTTCCTCTGATTTTCCTTCTCCCTCTTACTGCTGCAAGTAAATGCTTATGATCTTGCCCCAGTCCAAGTCAAATTCACCAGGTTGGCCTGCGAGATAATGGCATGTCACAAGATCATTTGTTGCAGCGCTAGTAACCAGAATGATTTTTATAGCCTAACTGTAGAAAAAACATTGTGCACTAATAGTGTAAATCATATCCGGGTCGGGGGGGGGGGGGGGGGATGCTGGTGGTGCATGGGGGAAGAATGCTTCAAGTCAAAAAGTCAAATTAGCAAGTTCTTTTGTCTGCAGACCTCAGATAAGCATTGTGTATAAGTTGGAAAGTTGGGAATGATAGGAAAAAGGTGCATTTTATATTAAAAAAAAGCATGTAAGGAGATAAGAATCTACATTTTTCTACATTTGTTTTACTTTTGAGATTTAAATTGGTGTTTTTATCTATTGCAAAAGTAGAAAATTTGTTGCTTGTCTTGTTTGGTCTGTGGGAGTCCAATGTCAGTTTGCAAGGTTCCAGCATTTATTTTGCTACAGATGGCTCCCTTATCTCATCAGCTGAGTTCTAGTCCTACATTTTAGTGGGTCTAGGATGCAACTGGGATTATAGTGGCTGATTTATTTACACTGTAGAGTGGAGGCAACAGAGTGAGATGCAGACTCCTTTCATCATTTTCACTGATGTGTCATTAAAAACACCTTTTAGACTGTTTGCAACAGTTTCATTTAAAGAAGCATTGTCTTTTAATTGACATTGTTATATTGCAGGCTTATAATGTCCATAACAGTTAAATCTGTAGCTCATTTGTTACAGGATATAATTCTTTCTACCCAGCAAAATCTACAACTTTCATTGTGGGTGGGCTGAGCAGATCCCATGTGCTTATTGCTGCTTTATCTATAATGTCACCTCATTCCTCAGACAACCCAAAGGGGCACGAACCAAAGTAGGAAGGTTATTTACTGGGATTGTTGTTCTAGTGGATGTGGAGAGAGGTGGCACTTAAACACAATATTTTTTTAAATATTACAATATTCCAGAGAAACAGAAGATTTATTTTAAAGTTCCCGTTTGTTAACAGATGTGCCTACAAAGTTGAGATGCAAAATGTCTCCTGGATGCCATGAGTTTTCTGTCTGGAGTTGAAACATTATTCAGTCCATGGCATCTTGTATCTCTATGGCATTCTCTAAATGTACAACACACAGAGTAGTTCCAATTGAGTAGAAATTTGAGCCAAACATGTTTATTGTTCAGCACATTCCAACCAAGCTACCTTCAGTGACAGCTACATAAGAACTCAACCTCCAACTGAAAAGAGAACTGTAGCATCACAGTTTATAGTTGAAGGAGGTGGGAACAGTTATTCTTCATAAAGTGATCACAGAATTTAGGATTAATATTGCAGATGTACCTTAAAAAATTCTAATAAAACTCGATGGGAAGTCCAATTTTTTATCAGGGAGAAGTTGAATGTTAAATTGTGTCAATTATACAATTATAGATAAAGTATGATGATAACTAGTATCACTAGAGCAGAAAGTACTTCTGTTTACAGTAGGAATCAGCATATTTGAAGTAGAGCATAATGGGTACCTGGGAGTGATTACAAGGCAGTAAACTAATCAAGAGTTTCAAATGAAATTATAAACCATAAGGGTGAAGCTCAAGTGATTTATGACAGTCATCTGAACCTACAGATTAGATTACTTCTTTAAAATTGCTCCTTGGCATCTGTTGGTATATGGTTTTAATTTCAGGTGTTGGGATTTTTTCAAATTCAGTTTTGGAGCTTATTGGCCAGGCCTGTACTACCTGTTCATTTAGCTTTTTGTTCTTGTTGTACAGTCATGCATGAGGTTTAATAATTAGCCCATCATTTATGGAGTTTCCTGACAAATAATTTGCAATTGATGACCAGAAAATTCTACAGTGTATGCTGTATTTAATTATGAACAAAAATAGTTTTACTAGATTTGCCCTAAATCTACATTAATTATAGACTGGCTTTTAATAAACTGACTTGGGTAAAATCAGCTCCACAGACTTTGACTTCTTTTGATATCTGATGCACCGGAGGTTCCTCTGTAAGGCATTTTGCTCTTGTTGCATCCTCCTGTGTAATCCAAGACTGTATATACACTTACAGCTAGCACTATAAGGATCAGTGCTTCAGGATTATTTCAGGATCCTGCACACTTGTATATTAAAACAATGCTTGTGAGTGACTTTATAGGATACCATCAGGCATCTGAATGTATTCCTTAGCATTTTGATGTAGAGTTTTAATCAAGGCATGATTTCAGACAAAATCTGATCCATTTCTGTTTCAGTCCACACTTGTTTTATAACTCACATTGATTTCAACAGGAAACTGATGTTGGCCTTTTGCCTGAGTAAGTCCAATTTGATTCATAATTAGTCTTTTTATTTACAGCATTGAAATCACCTTTCTCAGGAGTTACTGACAGTGGAAACTTTTTAAAAAAAAATTCTCTCAGAGAAAGAGCAAAGTTTGGGGGACTATGCTGTGGTTGGATGGCAGTTAATGCTGGGAATGTTTTTCTTTAAACAAACTAGCCAGAGAGGGATAGGGAGTTGGTTTCAAAACTGCGGAGATTTGAACTAAAATTGGCAATGATCTGCTTGGGTCTTAAAGCCGATTCCTTTCCAGAAATGACATGCAGGCTACATGTCAAATTAAGAATATTTGATGGAGATGGAGAAAGATCAGTAAGAAAACAATTAAATGATACGTTGCCTTGTATGTATGGAGGTCTAGGAGGCAGGGTAATCGACCAATTTAACATTAATAATTTTTCCTAGTTCCATCGACCTGAGACATTAACTCTGTTACTCTTTCCATAATTGCTGCCTAACCTGCTCACTATTTCCAACATTCTTTTTTTTAAATCTACATTCCATTTCGGGGGTGACCCTGAACTTGCAGTTGCCCATCAACTTAATTCTCATCCCACTCCCCCACTCTAACCAGTCTGTCTTTAGCTTCTTATATTTTTTCAGCAAAGCTCAGTGAACAGCAGCTCACTTTCTGATTTGATATCTAATAGCTGTAAAGATTCAACATCAAATTCAACAATTTCAGATAATCAGCCAGTCCAGCCTTGCATCTTGCACTTCAAGTATTTAGGTATTTTTTTTCAATCTCCTCAACTAATATTCCAGACGTTATTTGTTTTCTGTTATTTACTTCTTCTCCAGACATTCCTCCAGTTACTCACAGGCCTTCAACATGTTCTTACTGCCAGCAACACCTTCACTTGTGTCATTCAGTCTCCCCTGATCTTTAGCATGTCAGGTAGAATTATCTTTTGTTCTCTCAGCCTCTTCCACCTTCTCTGCAAATTTTGTTTTAATTTTTAGTTTTTTCTAGTTCTGATGAAAGCTCATCAACCTGAAACATTAACTCTGTTTCTGTCTCCACAGATGCAAACCTAATCTACTGAATATTTCCAGAATCTTCTGTTTTTATTTCAGATTTCCAGCATCTGCATGTTTTTATGCATTTTAATTAATAGGTTGCTCACAGCTTGTAAATGGTGTTTAGCCAGCATGACCAGTATGAATTTAAGGAGTCAATGATGGCCTTTTAGGGAATACTTTGTCAGTGCTCTTTTTCATTGCTTTCAGAGGAGTTCTGAAAATTAAAATTCAACCAAATGGTAATTGCAGTGAACATGAGCCAGTTAGTTCTTTTATCTTTTTTTTAAATTGATGCATCATTGAATAGATTACTGAAAGTAAAGTTTAAATGATGAATAAACAAAAATGATTAGAGGGAAAACATTTCAGGAAATCCCACTGTTTTTAATTACAACCATCTCTTTATTTTTAATGTGAACTTGTAGAATTTCATAGTCAGGGAAACTGTTTAATGCAGTATATCCCCCACAGTTAGAAACTTCAATAAATTTAGAAGTGAGCAGTGCTTACCATTAATAAATATATCGGAAGCAAGTCCCTTGATTGGATTCCATTTTGCTGCAGCGATATTAACTTCTAAAGTCTGCTAAACACAGAGACTTCTTGACGATTGTTTAAAAGTCGATTTAAGAGATCTTTGATGTTAATATCAATGCAGCAACGTGGGATCAAATTAAGATTCCACCCGCTCCTTCCACCCCCTGAGGATTAACTTATTAATTGTAAGTGTTATTGAATTTTCTATGTATAAAAATGTTGGTCTATGGAGAAGGATGCACGGAAGATTTAAAAATATACTCATGCTCTTTACTTGCATAGATGCATCTTTTGCCAATGGGATATCCAAAATATATTGGCCTTCTAAGCAGTGGAAAATTTGAAGGGCACCCTTTCCTTCAGAGTCATTCAAAGGCTTGTGTTATAAAGTAAAACCTATCTGAATAAACGCAGCCTTGCGGAGATAGAGTGACTTGAATTATATATGACCATGTAAATAAGCACCCTGAAATTTAACTTTGCATTGACCTTACTGAGATTTGAGATATGAAAGAATGACTTCATTGCGCATCCGGTCTCTTAGCCTGGGAGCATAATGTTTCTGGAGTATACATCCTTTGTATTAACACTGTCACAGTATATGCAGATTTACTATAAATTGCATAGTCATTCTGTAAACACAACAGTGTGCCAATGAAATCACTAGAAGGGTGGCAGATCTGTTTTTTACATTTGAAGTATACATGAAATAAACTGTCCTCTACTTAATCACCACCTAGTTTTACCACATTTGCATTTATTTGCATATTAATTGGACTCGAGATTAGAATTGGTTTTGTAATTTTAATTAAGTGTTCACAAAGGTAAATGATTAAAAATGTTTAAAACATATTCAGACATAAATATCAGCAAGCCTTGTTTGATATTTTGCAAAACCAGTTTGGAAAATTTATTATGATAATTTCTTTATCATTTTAACAGATTGTAGAGAAGTAAAACCACTAAACATTAATTATTTTATTTCCTGATAATTTTTATTCTGAAGAGCACTACACTCCATCAAGGTTTGTAATGTTAAGAAAAAATTTGAGTTCTAGACATATATATATGCATACCTAAATCCTATAATTTTCTGTTTTGTTGGGAATGTTCCTCAAATAAGCAATTGATACTTGACTATTTGATCAGACTTTTACCAGGGGATGCTTGTAGTGGGAGAGTGTTAACTCACTATATTAACCTCAATTTTATTACATCGAACAGAATAGAACATACAGCACAGAGAAGTAGCTGTTCAGTCCAAACATTATGCCAGTGTTCATGTTCAAAACAGCATCATGAGCTTTGACTTCTATTATTTTACACAGCTATCATTGCTGAGGTGGCAGTGAACTCATGATAAAGTCAGCCTGGTTTAGAAATATGTCACTGTTCACTCAGTGTCACTGGGTCAAAATCCTGTAACCCAGCACTATAGGGATAACTACACACACATATGAACTGCAGCAATTCAGTACCACCATCTCCTTTATGGGAATTACTCAAAACGTCATTATTTCTTGAATAAAGAAACGTAAATATACCTGTTGCCAGAATAGTATATTTATTATTAAAGACATTGGATACAACTGATAAAGCAAAGAAGATAAAAAATACTTCAAAGCAAATGCTGCAGATGCTGGAAACCTGAAGTAAGACAGAAAATACTGGAAATACTCAGAAATACATCAGTCAACATCTGTAAAGTGAGGATTGAAGTTTATATTTCAGGACAATGACAGTTTACTAAATCTCTGTTTTGGATGTGGAATTCTGGTTGTAGCATGAAAGATTTGGGTTGTTTGGCCTCATATTAAAAAAATAGATGAATGCTTCATGCATAACATTGACAATCAGGATGCCAGTGCAGAGGGTGATATTTTCCCCCTGCTTGACTTTAGAGCAAGGTCAACTTCAGGCTGAAAGACTGAATTTTACAGTTAAAGAAGGACATGGTATAACAACAAGTATTTGAACTGAGTAAAAGCCAATTGACCCGTCAAGCTCATTCCATCCATAATCCATATGGAACACTGTTGTATTTTCATCAAACGAAAGTCATGACAAGTGAAAGAGGTTGATGAGGGAACAGTGGAGAAGCAGTTCAGTGATCCAAATTGGAAGGGCATTGGGGATGCTATTGAAAAGTCAGTATAGATTGTTTAAAAAAGAATTCATGACTTAAAACTTGTTTGCCTGAATATGTAAACATTTGATTAAAATAACCTCTTCCCTGCTGAGGTAAAAGGTCAACAGTTCCCTTGCTGACATAATTACATTTACAGTTAATAGATTGCAATCTTTTACATTTCAAAGTGTTAAGTTGTGTGTTGTATATTATTCTGTCATTTACAGCATGAGGTGGAAGTCCAAAAGCAGTGCAATTGACCCATCAGCATTTCATCTGCAGCAATGTTGATCCTCAATGGTAAATGAACTCACAGGAACAACTTTCGCAATGGGCTTCAGCCTTGGAATTAAAGCACTTGGCACATTAATCAGAGTAAATAGATCTGACACAATACATAAGTATGCCAGGGCTTAGGGAGAAATGAGTACAATTTTTATACATCCATCTTTTGGGGGATGTGTGCTTCATTGGCCAGAATAGCATTTATTGCCCTTGAGAATGTGAAAGTGAACCAGCTTGAACTGCTGCAGTCCTTTGAGTGATGGAACTCCCAACATGCTGTTGGAAAGAGTGTTGAGGAAAGGATGTTCTTCCAGCTTGCTCCTCCTGTTAATTGTTGAATTATCTACCACTATTCAGCACCCGATGTGGTAGGACTGCAGAGCTTCAGTCTGATCTACTGATATTGTGGGATCACTTCTGTCTGCCCTGGTGCATGCTACTTTGCTATTTAGCATACACATAGCCCTTCATTGCAGTTTCACCAGGTTGGTGTGCTTGTTGCTTCTCCCAGCAAGCCCTTCTGCATTCCTAACCGAACCTGTTTTGGGGTTTTTAAGAACATATTTATAAAAGGGAGTGAGGAACACTGTGACAGTTCGATGAGGTGTGAGAATACTTAAGGTATAGCTAAATGCTATAATGAGAATAAAGTAAATTGGTATTCCGAAAGAATTGGATCAACCAAGCTGAAAAGCATTCTAAATCGTGTAGAACATAGAACATTACAGCAATGTTGTATGTTCTATGTTCTACATGATGTTGCTCTAGGATCTATCTAACCCTTCCCTCCCACATAGCCCTCCACTTTTCTGTCATTCATGTGGCTATCTAAGAGTCTCTTAAATGTCCCTAATGTATCTGCCCCACAACCTCTGCCAACAGTGTGTTCCACACACCCACCATTCTCTGTGTAAAAAAAACTTACCTCTGTCATCAGCAAACTTACTAACTGACCCTTCCACATCCTCATCCAAGTCATTTATAAAAATCACAAAGAACAGGGGTCCCAGAAAAGATCCCTGCGGGACACCATTGGTCACTGACCTCCAGGCAGAATATGCTCCATCTCCCTCCACCTTCAGTCTTCTATGGGCAAGCCAATTCTGAATCCACACAGCCAAGTTTCCCCAGATCCCATGTCTCCTGACTTTCTGAATGAGCCTTCCATGAGGAACCTTATCAAACGCCTACCAAATGTGTACCAAACTACTGAACGCTTATCAAACGCGTAGAGATTAGAATTCTTCCCCATTGAACAACAGTATTGTTACATTACTGTTTTATTAGTGCTGTCATGAATTATCATTGCAGAGGCTGGAAAAACTTGGATTGCTTTCTCTGGAGCATCAGAGGCTGAGGGGAGACCTGATAGAAGTGTATAAAATGATGAAAACCAAAGGTAGGGTAGATAACGGGAGTCTTTTTCCCAGGGTAGAAATGTCAAATATGAGACGATATAGCATTTAGAATAGGAGGTGGGGGGAATTTAAAGGAGATGTGCTGGGCAAGTTTTTTACACGGAGAGTGGTAGCTGCATGGAATATGCTGCCAGGGGTGGTGGTGGAAGTAGGCATGATAGTGGCATTTAAGGGGCATTTAGACAGGCATGTGACATGCAGGAGATGGAGGGGTATGGATCATGTGCAGACAGATGGGATTAGTTTAATTTGGCATCATGGAGAGTACAAACATCATGGGCCGAAAGGCCTTTTCCTGTGCTGTACTGTTCTATATTCTTTTTTCCTCTCTGTTAAATATATGGAAGTTGCAGAGGAGTAGTGCAGTGATACGACCTTTCTCTCCCCATGCTGTCCTTTGTCTGCCACTCCACAGCAGCAAACATCACCTTCACGCCTATGATAACTGGTAGGACCACTCAAGAAGAGGGGTCTGGTAGCTAGTTACATTTTGGTAGCTTTAAAACGTATTGTGTGTTGCCTTAATACTTATTTTAAAAACCCCTGATCATCGTAATGTTCAATTATAAGTTTCCCATGACAGCATTGTCAGGTTTTCCTGTGTAACACTGCACTGTGTCAGTTGCAGCATATTGCTACTCTCTCGATCAACTGCAACATCTCAGAGCTATGAGTACTAACCCTCAGCAGCCATCCCTTAAAGGAGAATGCATCCATTGCAAACTTTACTCCCTCATTGTTTGAGGAATATTGATGCATAAAGAATGAAGAATACTATGATGGGCGAGGGGTGGGTGAATCTTCCCAGGTTGTGACAGGCTACTTATTGTGCAAGGAATCCATAGAAACCCTCTGGGGCTTCTGCCCAGCTTTCTGAGCAGGATGTTGCCAGAGAGGTTTCTGTAAGGAATAATACTGTTTGAATATAGTCTGTGAGTACTTGCATGTTGAGGAAGTCTGTGGTTCTAGTAAATGCCCATGTCTGCTTTGCCTGCTGCAGTGAGCTGAAGGAAAAGCAGATGAAATTTTGAAGTTTAGGTGATCTCCCTATGTAGTAGTGAGTCGTATACTGAGAGACATGATATAGATCAGCAACATCAGTCTGAAATGATCCTGAAGCTAGGAGTATGAGAATGACTGTTAAATTGACTTTGACGAGCAAAGCACTCAAGGCACACAAATGCGACTAGGTCATGGATCTCCATGAGAATTAAGTGTGCACTTGGACTGTTGGCCCTTTAAACAACAAAGCTTCAGGGAAGCACGGTTAGTAAAAAAACTGGTTGTCTGTGAGGATGAATTCTTGGCATTGCACTAATGTTGATGTCATTTGGGTGCTAATGCGAACAAAAATCTCATTGAAAAATCATGGAATGAATTTCTGACATGTTAAGATGCACAGAAAAGAACACATTATTGCTTTACAGCAGTTTGAGCTGATTTTCACCTGCACAGGACCACTTACTTTAAGGTGTGCAAAGGATTGTGTAGGCAAGAGCTTCTGAAATTTCACTACATCCTCAAACGGATCACTCTTCATTCATTTTTTAACTGAATCTTCATTGTCTCATCATCTCCCCCCACCTAACACAAGATTATGTTCCATTTCTCTTCACATGTCAGGTGAACTATGTTACTTCTTCTCCATAGCCTCAGAATAAGGTCTCCTGTCAGCTTGATAGGTCCTAGCTGTTGAAAGTTATCACAAGTTTGATGTGCTAGCTAGGTCCCATCAGAAATATGCTCGTTGTCTCTCACCTCTTCCAATGAAGGATCAATTGATTCAAGTAGTCTTCCCTCTTACTGTAGCTCTCTCTCTCTTTGTCTTTGCTTCACAACTGTTTCTTTGTCATTCATAAGAGAGGATACAATTGAAATTGGTGAAAAGGTTTTGCATGATATTAAAATTAAAGTGTTACAATGTAACAGTTAATAAAATGACTCAAATACTGAACTACTAAGGAACATCAAAACTGAGCAGCTTGATTCAGCTTCCTGTTCTACCATCCTCTTTCATCTTGCACCATCACTGTTTTTATCATTTAATATCTCCTACCTTCCAGCCATCACAGGTTATCCCTTTTTGTTTTCTCCTCCTCTTCCCCTTTCCCTACATCTTTAAACGTGTTCATCAGTATGTTTTCCCAGTTTTGTTGAAAAAACATTCACCTGAAACAGTAACTTTTTCTCACTCTTCACAGATGCTTCCTGAAAAGTGGGTGTTTCAAGCATTTCCTTTTTATATTTTAGATTTGCAACAATGGGCATTGGATATTGTAGTGGGTAAATTACTGGATTAGCAGCTAGAGTCTGGACTATTGATCCAGAGACATGAGTTTGAATCCTACAGTGGCAGCTGGGAAACTTAAATTCTAGTAATTAAATAAGTCTAGAAGTTTTAAAATAAAGTTTAGTCTCAAGAATGGTGACAATGAAACTATTCACTAATGTCCTTCAGGGAGGATATCTGCAATGCCTACCTGGTCTGGCATATATGTGACTCCAGAATCACTACTGTGGTTGACTTTTAACCTCCTTCCCACTTTGGGGGAAAATAAGGAAATGGACACTAAAAGTTGGCATTGCAGCATCCATATCCTACACATTAATAAATGAGAATATTTTGTTTTTGCAAGAGAATTGTAAAGATTCATGTGGTTATTTTCTGAACTCATTATTTTAGCAGAGTACCTAGCAAATGAGCAATGCGTATTGAAAAATTCAGGAATGCATTCTGTGCATCTAAATTGCTGCTGCTGGGTAAGAGTGCATGCCAAATGCAGAAAATTGTCTCTTTGCCTTTTATCCTGATATCAGCAATCAAACAAAATTGTTGATTGACAGTTATGTCCTATGCATAGAGAGAAGCTAACAGTTTTTCCATCAGCTTACACAAAGATCCGATTTATTGATGCCTTGTTTAACTTCGCTAAGTAAAGCAAATGTTTTCAATGCTATGACAGTGACCACTGTTATTTCTAATGGTAGTCTTTTTTTTCTCTGGAGTTATTATTTTTGGTACTCTAAGCTCCAGCATTTATGAGCATTTTCCATTTTATCAATCATTGCCTGCTGCTTTAAACAATGCCCAGGTTTGGTACACCTAACCGAAAGTTATGTTGTCATTGTTCTATTAAAATAACGTTGATAAAACCCCTGTTTTCAATGTATTTGAACTGCCAGCTTGGTTGAGATGGTGGCATTCTTGTCTCTGAGTCAGAATCATTTGTGTCCAAGACCCATTCTGAGAGAAAAGTCTAGACAGTACATTACCCGAGGATTTTGGGAGATCAGAATAATATTTATTATTTCCTGGACTTACAATATAATGGCACTGTGGCATGGGACTCACTCATTTCTCAATTCCATGGTGATAGATTAACAAAAAAATCAGTGCCTGGTTTACATTTTACAAAGTTTCTGGACTATCTGGCGTAAAACCAAATGGATAGTATCTCCAAGCATGTCATGGGTTAGATAATCATTTATGTTTACATAGTCCCATTAATAAACTACTTTCAGCTTCAAGGCAGCATCCTATACTGCTCCATGCCAGCTCCCTCTATGTCTGCTTGGTTGAATGAAGCTAACAGTTTAAATATTAATGATGCAAAATTATGGTGTAAACTTGGGTCAACAATGAATTAGATTGTGATCACACAAATTGCAGGGGCCCTGTATATTTAAAACGTCTTTAGCCATGTGTGAAGTGCCAGAGGACTGGAGGATAACTAACATTGTTCCATTGTTTAAGGAAAGCTCTTAAGAATAAATTGGAAAATTATAGGCTGGTGAGCCTGACGTCAATCGTGGGTAAGTTATTGGAAGGTATTCTGAGGGACAGGATATATAAGTACTTGGATAGACAGGGCCTGATTAGGGATAGTAAACATGGCTTTGTGCGTGGCAGGTCACATCCAACCAATCTTATAGAAGTTTTCGAGGAGGTTACCAGAAAGGTTGATCAAGGGAAGGCAGTTGACGTTGTCTACATGGACTTAAGCAAGGCCTTTGACAAAGTCCTGCATGGGAGGCTGGTCCAGAAGGTTAAGTCACTTGGCATTCAGGATGAAGTAGTCAATTGGATTCAACATTGGATTAGTGGGGGAAGCCCGAGAGTGGTAGTAGATGGTTGTCTCTTTGATTGGAGGCCTGTGACTAGCGGTGTGCTGCAGGGATCGGTGCTGGGCCCATTGTTGTTTATCACCTATATCAATGATTTAGATGATAATGTTGTAAACTGGATCAGCAAATTTGCAGATGACACCAAGATTGGAGGTGTAGTGAACAGCGAAGAAGGCTATCAAAGCTTGCAAAGTGATCTGGACCAGCTGGGAAAATGGGCTGAAAAATGGGAAATGGAATTTAATGTAGACAAGTGTGAGGTAATGCACTTTAGGAGGACAAACCAGGGTAAGACTTACACAGTGAATGGTAGGGCACTGAGGTGTGCGGTAGAACAAAGGGACCTGGGAATACAGATCCATAATTCCTTGAAAGTGGCATCACAGGTAGATAGGTTCATAAAGAGAGCTTTTGGCACATTGGCCTTCATAAATCAGCGCATTAAGTACAGGAGTTGGGATGTTATGTTGAAGTTGTATTAGACATTGGTGAGGCTGAATTTAGAGTATTGTGTGCAGTTCTGGTCACCTACCTACAGGAAAGATATCAACAAGCTTGAAAGAGTGCAGAGAAAATTTACACAGATGTTGCCAGGACTTGAGGACCTGAGTTAAGGATGGGTTGAATAGGTTAGGACTTAATTCCCTGGAGCATAGGAGAATGAGGGGAGATAAGATAAGATAATGTATCTTTATTACTCACATGTACATCGAACCACACAGTAAAATGCACCTTTTGCGTAGAGTGTTCTAGGGGCAGCCCACAAGTGTCGCCACACTTCTGACGCCAGCATAGCATGCCCACAGCTTCCTAACCTGTACGTCTTTGGAATGTGGGAGGAAACCGGAGCACCCGGAGGAAACCCATGTAGACACGGGGAGAACGTACAAACTCCTTACAGACAGTGGCTGGAATTGACCCCGGGTCTCTGGCGCTGTAATAGCGTTATGCTAACTGCTATACTACCGTGCCTGCCCTTATAGATCTTATAGAAATATACAAATTTATGAGGGGTATAGATAGGGTGAATGCATGCAAGCTTTTTCCCCGCAGGTTGGGTGAGACTAGAACTAGAGGTCATAGGTTTAAGGCGAAAGGTGAAATATTTAAGGGGAATCTGAGGGGGAACTACTTTACTCAGAGGGTGGTGCAAGTGTGGAACGAGCTGCCAGCGGAAGTGGTAGGTGCGGGTTCCATTGTAACACTTAAGAGAAGTTTGAATTGGTGAATGGATGAGAGAGGTATGTAGGGCCATGGTCCGGATGCAGGTAGATGGGACTAGGCAGAAAACCAGGTTAGCATGGAATAGATGGGCCGAAGAGCCTACTTCTGTGCTGTAGTACTCTATGACTCTATATGACAAACCCATTTCATTTAATACCCATAATGCCCTTTAGAAGAGCCAGCTGAATACTATATCCCTTTCCCTACACCTTTGAGTTGTTCGGCCTCAGTTGATACTGTTTGTCAAATGTTCTCGCAAAACAAGTTTTGTTTTTGCTTCTCTTTTATTCAAATGTATCTGCTCTGAAAAACCATTCTGCTTGTATAAATTGAAATTGATCAGTTTTACTGGTGCACGGTAGTGGCAGAGCAAGAGCTGAAACTCTCTAATGAATTTTGGAAGGTGTTCTCATAGACTTCCACATAAAAAATTAGGTTAGTGCTGCAAAGGAATAGTTACAGATTGATTTATCACAACCTGAACTCTACAGAATTAAATCTGACTCGGATTTCTACATGCTGGATAGGGAAATAGGTACAGAAAAGAATTTGACTGTGACTATAAATAAGGTTGGTTATTATAGACAGGACCAGACAGATCTATGTGTTTAGAGACCTTAAGGTCTCTGAGGTACCGTAAAAGTTAAAGAAATGAGGCAGCCGACTGTCTCCAATTTGTTATATTAGGTATCTGCTTTAAGCATTTTACTACAGTGATCTCAAAATTTAAGGGGAGTATTTTTTTAAAATATCTTAAGAGGATGTCAATATAGAAAATTGATAAAAATATGCCCCAGCGTTAGCACAGGGGAAATGTGCTTCGTAGGTCACTGGGTTCATTGAAGACCACATTTTGTAGCACATTTTGAAATTTGAGATCCTGAAGTTTGCTACTGCTTAATGTCTGATTATTTGAGAAATAGTTACAAATTTTTGTGCCGGTCTTTACTGAACAACATGTTTTATGTGGATTAATTCAATGAAGGTTAAACCCATCGGAAATTTTATTGATTGGAAAGGGAAGAAAAATCATAGTTTATGCCCCAGGTGTAAGCATGGGTTAATCTTGTCCAGGAGTTTTTTTTAATCCATGTGTGTTTTGTACAGTGTAGTAACTTTAGAAATGTACACCAGAATTCTACAACACAATTGTTCCAGAACCATTGGGGAAAGGAAAATTTTAAGCGTGGCATACCTTGTTTGAGAATATCAATAGCATTTTTTTCTTAGTGTGCTTTCTATGCAGTGTTTGCTTAACTGTTAATCCAGGTAGATAGCAATTTTATATTTTTTTTGAGGGTTGATCAGGAAAAAAAAATCCCTGATTTTTCAAGCATAATCTAATACAGTATGGCTCCAAAAATCAAATAATTTGGAATCATAAGATATTACAGGAATATGTGCACTATTTTGCTGTTCTAATCTTTAATAGGTAATTTTCACGTGAGCTTACCCAATGTAATTTTGTGAAACAAATTAAGTTATGCCCCTTATGTGTCACATGGACAAGGAATAGTTATGTAACTATATAACAGTAAAACCACTTTTCTGTTTAAACTGATTCTAGTCAAGGAATAACCTACAATTTCACAAGTTATTTCATTTGTTAGATTTTCTGACAATTTTGACCCAGAAAAGTAAAGGAAGTCTACTATATGCAGGGTCCTTTGCTTCTCATCTATGACTCTACAAGTGCACGACACAGCATGAAATGATCAGGCAGGGGTTCAACAGGTTTGATTTTAGCTGAACCAAGCTGAGGCTATAGGTGCAGCAATAAGCTTTGTCTCTGCGCTAGGGAGTGGAAAAACTATACAAGATGTTGTTTTGGATTGTTGTATGGTAACCCTGATCGAATCATGCGCTTTTAATGTGGAAGCATTTGGGTGGATTGCAATATTTCTTCCTGTTTGCATAATGTCTAGCACCATAGTGGCAGAAAAGTAAGTTGATTAAAGAACTAGTGTATCAAGAGCATCTTCAAGTCAGAACACACAAGAAAAGAAAATGTTAATAAAAGATTGAAGAAACATGTATTCAATGAGTTCTGGGTTGATGAGACAGCATGTCTTACTACTTTTACATACAAGTACTTGCATTTGCATTTCTTTTTAACATAGTACAGCCTTGAAAATAGAAGACCTGAACATATGATTGCTTTTGGAATTAAATTCAAGATAGTACTCAGGCTTGGGCTGTTCAGGAAGGTTCTTCCTATTTAAGTCTGTCCTTAACCATTGATGCTGCCGTGGCCCTTTCTCTTCCAGTCTCTTTACCACCATTTGAGGTCGCTGTCTGTAATAGTGGATGCCCTAACTATAAGTTTAAATTGTCGCTCCTACTCTATTTCCCACCCATTCCCACTGCCTTGGCCCCTTTCCGAACATAACCTTGCCTGTCCTTTTTTTTGTGAATGTGGGATCATTTCTAAGATCTGGCTTCCAAATTCCTGGATCTTCCTTGGTATCAAAACAATGATTATGCATTGGACAAAATCATAGGGCTTAACTGCTGTATCTCTAGTCTGTAACTTCAATTCTAAAGTAGCTTCTACCACATCCCTTCACTGCATGTATCTGCTGAACCTACTACTTGACTATTAGTTCTGGTTACTGTCCAGTTCCTGGCTGGAGTTTCATATTCCTGGTCTGAAGTACAGTTCTATACCACTTTTGGATTTTATGATGAACTGAAGCTCTACTGATGGTTTCTCCTCTAATCATAACCAATTTGGCAAACTGGCTAGATTTTGATTCTGAGGGAAATATCTCCATGTGTGTCCTCTCGTATTCCACCCTACAAATAGCTCCTTGACTTCACGTGTTATCCATATTTATCTCTGAACTTTGACAACAGTTTCATTTTGACTCCACCCGAGCAATATCAAGCATATTTTATCTCAGGATCTTTGGATTGATACCTCTTCTGTGGTCCATGGCAAAACATTCCCTTAATTCCCTGGTGTTTTTCAGCTGCTTGATGTCCCTTGGTGACATCATCTAAAAACTCAATGTGCACAGTAATGCTGGTGACACACATCTCTATCTCACTAATATCATAATCTATCTTCTTTCCTAATTTACAGTACCGGATGACTAGAATTTCTTTCAACAAAATATTGGAAAGAAGGAAGATGAGGTCTTTTGTCTCTCTCATAAATGCCACCCGCAAATCACAGATTATTTCCCATTTTGTGATAAACGAATCGGGGCTAAATCAAACGGACTAGTGTGACTTGATTCGAAAAAAGCAAATCATGTCTAACTAACTTGGAGTGTTTTGATGAGTAGGTCAGTGAGAGAAATGTGGTTGCATCAGCCTTACATATGGAATTCCAAAAGCCATTTGAAAAGGTGCCACAGAATCAGCTTGTCATCAAGACAGAAAGTCACAAAATGACAGGGTGCATAGTGGCATGGATAGAAAATTGGATAAGTATCAAAAAACAGAGAATAGTAGTGAAAGATTGCTTTTCAGACTGAAGGGAAGGATACAATGGCGCACCCAGTGGTTGGTGCTAGGACCACTGCTTTTCCTAATATATATTAATTACTTGGACTTGGATAAGCAGACATAATTTCCAAATTTGCAGATGACACAGGACTTGGAGGCAAAGTGAACTGTGAGGAGGATAGTAATAGACTTTAATTAGGTATTGGTTGATGGACTAGAAAGATAAATGGCAGATGAAATGGCAGCTGATAAATAGGACATAATACATTTGATAGGAAGAATGAACAGAGATAATAGGAACTGAAGGGCACCGTTCTTGTATCCCTTTTAGGTGACAGAACAGAGGCTCTGGAGATACATGTACATTGTTCATTGCAAGAGGCAGGCAGGTTGAGAAAGTGATTAAAAACTATATGGGATTCTGGGCTTTATAAATAGAAGCATAGAGAATAAGACCAAAGGAGCCACAAGAAATCTTTATAAAAGCATTGGTTTGGCCGTGACTGAAATATTGTGTCCCATTCTGGGCACTTTGGGAAAGAGGAAAAGTTTGGGGCAGATGCAAAGGAGATGTAGTGAAATGATTCCAAGGATGAGGGAGTGTAGTTATGTGGATAGTCTGAAGAAGCTGGCATCATTCTCCATGAAACAGAAGTGGTTATGGAAGATCTGAGAGAAGTATTTAAAACCATGAAGAATGTAGACAGAGGAGATTGAGAGAAACAGTTTTCACAAGCGTAGGCACCAGAAATTGGGGGACATAGAAGGAACATGCTGAATTCTTATCCCTGCTTTTAAATCCCTTTCTCTATAATCTCCAGTGGTCCTTCACGACTTGGAGGAATCTGCACTTTTCCAATACAGGCTCTTGAGTATCCATGAGTCTGATTGCTCCTATATTGATTGCCAAGGTCCTGAGCTTTGGAACTTACTTGCAACATCACTTTGCTTGTGTCTTTATTTCTTTGGGATGATCCTGGAATCTACTCTCATTGAACAAGGTTTCATTCAGCAGCTCTAATATCTCATTGAGTGACTCAGTATCAACAATTATTAATGTTATTGAAGTACCTTGGAACATCACACCGAAGTAAATCTACAATATGCTTAGAGATTGCTGTTGAAAGGTTTCAACAGCATTATGTGAATTAATCTAGGAAAAGAGGTTTGTCATGCTGTTTTATTTTGTGGGTTTTCTTTTTTTATATCAGGTGCGCAGAATCACTCCATGGGTTGCAGAATGTTTGGAGATGGCTATCATGGGAGATTAGCCGTGGTTGCAGCAGGTGTGATGAAAGTGAGAGCACTGCTGCTTAGCATTAATTGCTGATGGCTTCCGGGGGAGTTGATTTTGGCTTGACTGCTTTATCATCCACAGGGAGCAGAAACCACATTCCTTGTATATGAGTTAACAAGCATGTACTGCACGCCATTCTGGACCATGTACTTTGTATAACTGAGTTTGTACTGCCAGGAAGAATTTTTAAAAATTTAATTTATTCATTTTTTAGGATCTAGGCATCACTTTCAAGAGCAGCATTTACTGTCCACCCCTAATTGTTCTTGAACTGAGTAGCTTGCTCTGCCATTTCAGAAGGCATTTGAAAGAATCACATTAGTGGGTCTGAAGTCATATTTAAACTAGATGAGGTATGGATCGTGGTTTGAACCAGGAGCTTTTTTTTTAATGACAATCCAGTGGTTTTGTGGTCATCGTTAATAATGACTACTTTTTAAATTCCAGATTATTAACTAAATTTAAGTTCCACAGCCACCGTGGTGGGATTTGTCTTCTGATCTGTGGATTGGTAGTTCAGGATTCTGGATTACAAATCTGGTAATTAAGCCATTACAATACCATTGTGCCGCATAAATCGCACATTTTGTAGCCATGGTAGAAGGAATGAATGCTAAGGATGGAGAATGAGATGTCAGACAGGTGGGCTGCTGGATGCTGAATGTTGTGGAGATTCTGGAGTGTTGTTCATGCTACAATTATCCAATAAGTAGTTTGTACTACATTGCATTACTGACTTATGTCATATAGATGACAGAAAGGAGATGAATCACTTGCTACAGGATACCTAGCCTCTGCCCTGCTGCTGTAGCCTTCATATTCATGTGGCTTGTCCAGTTGAGTTTCTAATGAATGGTCATGCCGAGGATGTTGACACAGTGATGGTAATGTCATTAAATATTGAGGGTAGAAGTTTAGACTCTCTTCTGTTGCTATGGTCATTGTCAGGCAATTTTGTGATGATATGGGATGCTTCATTTGCTGAGAAGATGCAGATCGTTGCGTAATCATCAGTGAGTATTGCCATTAAGAATCATAAACTCATACAGCACGGAAGCAGGCCTTTTGACCCACCAAGTCCACACTGACTATCAAGCACTCGGTTATACTAATCCTACGCTAATGCCATTTTATCCTCTGCATTTTCCCATCAACTCCCCCCAGATTCTACCACTCATCAATACATTTAGGAGAATTTATCATTCATATGTCTTCTGGACTTGGGAAGAAATCAGAGCATCCAGAGGAAACCTAAGCAGTCACGGGCATAAAATTCAAACTCCACACAAATAGCACTGGAGATCAGGATTGGACTAGATTACTGGAGTTGTGAGGCAGCTGTTCTGCTATTTGTGTCACTGTGCCTGCTCTGATCTTCTGATGGAAGAAAGATCATTGATGAAACAGTTGAAGATGGTTTGGCCTAGGACCCTGCCCTGCAGAACTCCTACAGTGATATCACGGGGCTGGTCTCCAACCATCTCTTTTGTGCAATGCATAATTCCAGCCATTGGAGTATTTTCCTCTTGATACCCACTGATTTACCAGAACCCCTTGATGCCACACTCACTCAACTGTTGTCATTGTTTTCAAGAGCAGTCACTCAGTTTCACCTCAAATGTGTTGAGGTCTAGAGTTGAGTGGTCCTGGCAGAACCCAAACTGGACATTGATGAGCAGGTCATTGGTGAGTAAGTGCCATTTTATAGCACTTTGACAATAGTTTCTATCACTTTGATAATGATTAGGATGCATTGATTGGACAGTAATTGTCCAGTTATTTTTGTTGTATTTTCTCGTGGACAGGATATACCTGAACAAATTACCACATTGTTAGAAGGATACTTGTGTTGTAACTGTACTGGACCAGCTTGGCTAAGTGCGCAGCTAGTTCTGGAGTGCAGCATTCATTACTGCAGCCAGGATGTTTTCTGGTTCCAAGACTCTCTCATTTCTTGCTATTGAGTGGCATGAATCAAATTGGCTGAAAACTTGTTTCTATGATGTTGGGAATCTCAAGAGGAAGTCGAGATGGATCACCATTTGGCTCTTCTTGCTGAACATGCTTGTAAATACTTCAGCTTTGTTTTCAGCACTCACATGCTGGGCCCTGCCATCATGGAGGGTGGAGCTGTTCTTGGAGGCTCCTCTTCCCATTATTAGCTGTTCTATTCTTGTCCAACATCATTCATAACTGGATGCAACGGGACTACGGAGCTCTGATGTGATCCATTATAGGATTGCTTTGATTGCATGCAATTTTTGCTGTTCACCACACTTACAGTCTTGTATTGCAGCTTCATCAGTTTACCACCTCATTTTTAGGTTCATTTGCCCTTCTGCATTCCAGAGTTGATGCCCTCACTTGATTATAATGGTAGATTGAGAGATAAGGCAATGAGATACCAGATTGCAATGGTGTACAATTATGCTGCAACTGTTGGTCCACAGTACCTTGTGGATGCCTATTTTTGAGTTGCTAGGTCTGTTCCATCCCAATTAGTACAATGTTCATGTACAGACACCCAGGTCCAACTCAACACCAGCATCTTTCAAATTCTCACCATTTAAAACTACCCTGCCCTTCTATTTTTTTTGATCAAGATGGAAAACCTCTCATAATATTCTATTTGCTATGGCCTTGCCCATTCAGTGAACCTGTCCGTATTTCTCCGAAGCCTCCCCGCATCACAAATCTCAGGATATAATGAGATGTTCTGCATGTGTGGGAACTGAACTAGTTCTGTATGTGCGTGTGTGTGTGTGTGTGTGTGTGTGTGTATGTTTGTATATATTCCTACATGTTACAGCTATACATGTTTCAGGAGATTGTGCAGGTTTGACATTCCCTTGCTATAATCAGTCCAAAAGCTTATAAAACCAGGGATGTGGCATGAAACGTAATGCAGTAATTATTTTCTCTGGTGCATTGCAGGTTTTACATAACACTTGGAAATATTTTCCTTCTCCAATTTCCCATTGGACTTCAAGTTAAACTATTGTACTTCTTTCTGCTGTTCCAATCATGTGCATCAGACTTTCATATAGATTACAGAAAGAAGTGATGAGGAGTTGTAGTACTTTGAAAGCAATATCTGAGGTGCTTTATGTAAACCCCATTTACTTTCATTGGAAAAATGGAAAAGAAATGCACAAAAAATGCATTTTACTTTCTTTGCTTCATCACCCTAATAGGTACAACCTGTGTTGGCTTCAAAATGCAGCTTCTCTTTATGTTTAGTCCATATTTTTAGCCCATTTTTGGTTGGTGGGGAAACTGTTCATGACACTCTGTAACATGCAATCCAGAACTCTTTCAATCATAAATCGATTCACTTTAAAAATATTGTTGGCAGAACCAGCAGTTCTAATGTGGTTTTCATTCATCCCACAATGACATCAGTATCTTTCCGTTTGTTTTATTAAAAGAAATTGCACAGATAGCCTATTGGTGCCAGAAAAATATCTCAAGCCCCCAAAATAATCTGTCATAGAGCCAAAGAGAGAGCTTTTGTTTCATCAGCAAAACTATTACAGCAGTGTATGCCAGAAAAACTAAGACACTGAAGAGAGTCATTTTTCAAGGTATTCATTCAGAAATGCCCAGAGCCACCTACAGGTGTAGATGAATAGCAAGGTAAATTCACTGAGTACTTAGCAAATTTGCATACTTTGGCTTTCATTTCACATGTATTGGTATTGGTTTATTATTGTCATTTCTACTGAGGTACAGTGAAAAACTTGTCTTGCATACTGATCATACAGGTCAATTCATTATACAGTGCATTGGGATAGTACAGGGTATAAACAATATCAGAATACAGAGTAAAGTGTCACAGCTACAAAGGTGGTAGACAGATACAAGTGCACTGCAGGTAGACAATAAGGTGCAAGGTCATACCAAGGTAGATTGTGAGGTCAAGAGTCCATCTCATCGTGTAAAGGAACTGTTCAATAGCCTTATAACAGCAGGATAGAAGCTGTCCTTGAGCCTGGTGGTATGTGCCCTCAGGCTCCTGTATCTTCTGCCTGATGGGAGAGGGGAGACTGCTAGGTGGGTGGAGTCTTTGATTATGCTGGCTGCTTCACCAAGACAGCGAGAGGTATAGACAGAGTCCATGGAGGGGAGGCTGGTTTCCATGATATGCTGGGCTGTGTCCACAACTCTCTGCAGTTTCTTGCAGTCCCGGGCAGAGCAGTTGCCATCCCAAGCCGTGATGCATCTAGGTAGGATGTTTTCTATGGTGCATTGATAAAAGTTGGTGAGTGTCAAAGGGGACATGCCAAATTTCTTTAGCCTCCTGAGAAAGTAGAGGTACTGGTGAGCTTTCTAGGTTGTGGCGTCTATGTGGTTGGATCAGGACAGGCTATTGGTGATGTTCACTCCTCGGAACTTGAAGCTCTCAACCCTCTTGACCTCAGCACCATTGATGTAGACAGGTGCATGTACACCGCCCCCTTTCTTGAAGTCAATTTTTTTCTTTTCTTTTCTTTTGCTGACATGTGAATTAACTACCAAAGGTACTCAGGAGTTTTTTTTCAAAATTTTGCATTATAAATAATACACTTCGATAAATAAAAAATGTTCAGTTTTACATGGGTACATAATCTGTAGATTATACAAAAAGAAAGAGTATTAGAGTCATAGAGAGATACAGCATGGAAATGGGCTCTTTGGTCCACATAGTCCACTCTGACCATCAGCCACCCATTTACAGTAATCCCATTTTTTTTATTCTCACCAATTTCTAATCAATTTCTCCCCCCCCCCCCCCCATATTCTACCATTCACCTATGTACGAGGGACAATTTATAGTAACCAATTAACCTACTAACCTGCACATCTCTGGGATGAGGGAGGAAATCTGAGCACCCGGAGGAAACTCACACAGTCACAGGGAGAATATGCAAACTCCATACAGGTAAGGCCAGGATTGAACCTGGGCCTCCAGTACTCTGAAGTAGTGGCTTCACTAACTGTGCTGTTGAAACAAAGATGCTCTTATGGAAATGCAAGTACTTAAAGTCAAGAAGTTGTGGAAGAAGCTTGCACTTTCTCTTCTGGGAAGATGTGAGTTGAACTATATAAGACATTTTGGCAATAAAGTCTAGAGTCCTTTAGACTACATGGATATCAAAGGCAAAGACAGTATAAAAATCTCATTTTTTAAGAAAATCATATTCATCATATCATGGATAACCTTTGCTGTACTGCACTGAGACCAAGTGACTTTAGATGGCTGATAATTCACTATGTATTCTGTGTTTCACAGGATCTAAAGATTCTATCTTCTAAGGCTTGAGACTTTATACAAATGTGGAAGAACAAACACAGGTCTAACCACATCTCATAAAATTACTGGCAGGAATGGAAAAGGAACTACTAAGCATAAAATGCTATATCATGCTGAAAGTTTATGGATGTAACTGAAATGCCACCCTAGCTATTTATGAAATTCCACATTATAGGTGATTATCTTCCATTGTGGTGGATAATGTCACTTAATTCACAATGTCCATTTATTTTTGAGCATTTTAAGTTAAGGCTGGACCTTAGTTTTCTTTCCAATATTACCTGCAGGATGGCTATTTTAGCTTTTTGTAGCTTTTTATTATGCCATTATTTTAGAAATGTTCTGAGCTTAGATTTACAACATTTTGAAAAGAAATGAATATTTTTTTCATAAATTTGCTTCTGTTCATTAATCTTCTTAGGCAATTCCCTGGGGTTGAGGATGACTTGCTTCCATTCCATTTCTGTGGGTGAAGAGTCCTCTGCAGGCTCTGCCATAAGTAGAGCAGGTAGTGTTTGATGGGGCAAGTAAATAAATTATTTGAGATATTGTATGCTCTTTCCACTGTCTGTGCCTGGCCTTACTTCATAAAGACCCAAGGTGCTTATTTCCTTTCCAGATGCTCCTTCACAGTTTTGAACAGACATATGTTAGGAATTTCCACACATCAGGGAGGATGTTATATTTTTCATAGAGACTTTGACAACATGCTTGAAGCCTTTAATCTGCTCTCCTGGCAATCTCTTGCCACGACAATGCTTGCTTTAGGAGTCCATTGTTAGACATGCATTTGATGTGGCCTACCCACTGGAGCTGGTTGAGTATGATCAGATCCTCAGTGTTAGGGATATTGGCCTGGGAGAGAGCAGTGACTTTGTTTCATCAACCTGCTAATGGATTTTGCAGAGATACATTGATGCTACCTCTTCATTGCTTCATGGTGCTGACTGTCTATATTTCCTAATTATACTGGGGCAGGTGTGGGGATTACTGCTGCTCAATAGCCATGAGCTTGGTGCTCAGTTTGAGATCTGGGGCCTGGGCATTAAAATACCCTTCCCCTCAGTCAGCTGAAGGGTGTATGAGCACAGTGGAAGCAGCGGTGGACTTCATCTATGACACCAGTCTTTGTTGGGTGGTTCCTTCCAATATATGAAAAGTGATTCCATTTTTCCTGGGCCTTGATTTCAGGAGTCAGTAATGTACAATCTGGACACGTTGGTGAAGAAACTTTGTCTTCCAGATATTCAGTGTCCTTTCTTCTATGGGTGATGGAAACAATGATGACTTGGAGTTCTCCCTCCAGGTGTCCACATACACAAACATTGACTGTATGCTGTAAATTAATGGCTGGAGTTGGGATGATCTTGATTCTGGATCATCGCGGGGGACTTCAACCAGGCCAGCTTGAAGAAGTCTCTTACAAACTACGACTAACGTGTCACCTGCAGAACCAGAGGAGCCAACATACACGATCACTCACACCAGCATCAAGAACACTTACTGTGCCATCCCACGCCCACACTTTGGCAAGTCCCATCACCTGGCTGTACTTCTCCCAGCGTATAGACAGAGACTGAGGACCATAGCACCAGTGGTGAGGACAGCGAAGGTATGGCCAAAGGAGGCGGGGGAGTGTTTACAGGACTGCTTCGATTTGGTGGACTGGACCATATTCAGGATTCATCTTCGGATCTGAATGCATATGCCACGGCTGTCACCAACTTCATCAAGACCTGCGTGGGTGAGTGTGTGCCTTCGAGAACATACCAAGTCTTCCCAAACCAGAAGCCCTGGATGAACCAGGAGATTCACAGTCTGCTGAGGACTAGATCTGCAGTGATCAAGACTGGCGATCCAGAATCCTACAAGAAGTCTAGGCAATTCCTTGTGAAGTTAGAGACACAATCAGATGCACGAGTTGCAGCAGGGTTTGCATACCATGAATTCCTACAAGGTTAAACCCAACAGCACATATGGCAATGATGCCTCACTCCCTGATGAGCTCAACGCCTCTTATGCATGCTTTGAAAGGGAGAATAACACCACACCTGTGCAAATCCCCACAGCATCTGGCGATCCTGTGATCTCTGTTTGGAGGCCAACATCAGAACATCCTTCAAGAGGGTGAACCGTTACAAGGTGTCAGGCCCTGATGGTGTACCTGGCAGGATACTGAAAATCTGTGCTGATCAACTGGTTGGAGTGTTCGAGGACATCTTCAGCCTCTCACTGCTGCAATTGGAGGTTCCCACCTGCTACAAATGAGCATCAATCATAACGGTGCCCAAGAAGAGCTGAGTAAGCTGCCTCAACAACTGTCGCCCAGTACTGTGATGAAGTGCTTTGAGAGGATGGTTATGGCTAGAATTAACTCCTGCCTGAGCAAGGACCTGGACCTGCTGCAATTTGCATACCGCCACAACAGGTCTACAGCGGATGCAATCTCACTGGCTCTTAACCCAGTTTTGGAGCACCTGGACAACAGCAAAACATATGTCAGGCTCATGATTATTGATTACAGCTCGGCATTCAACACCGTCATTGGTATTGGTATTGGTTTATTATTGTCATTTGTACCAAGGTACAGTGAAAAACTTGTCTTGCATACTACTCGTACAGATCAATTCATTCCACAGTGCATTGAGGTAGTACAGGGTAAAAACAATAACAGTGCAGAGTAAAGTGTCACAGCTAGAGGGAAGTGCATTGCAGGTAGACAATAAGGTACAAGCTCATAACAAGGTAGATTGTGAGGTCAAGAGTCCATCTCATCATATAAGGAAAAAATTAAATAGTCTTATCACAGTGGGATAGAAGCCGTCCTTGAGCCTGGTGGTATGTGCCCTCAAGCTCCTATATCTTCTGCCTGATGAGGGGGGGAGAAGAGAGAATGACCCGGGTGGATGGGGTCCCTGATTATGCTGGCTGCTTCACCAAGGCAGCGAGAGGTATAGACAGAGGTGGGAAGGCTGGTTTCCATGATGTGCTGGGCTGTGTCTACAACTCTCTGCAGTTTTTTGCGGTCCCGGACAGAGCAGTTGCCATACCAAGCCGTGATGCATCCAGATAGGATGCTTTCTATGGTGCATCAATAAAAGTTGGTGAGTGTCAAAGGGGACATGCCAAATTCCTTTAGCCTTCTGAGGAAGTAGAGGTGAAGGTGAGCTCTCTTGGCTGTGGCGTCTATGTGGTTGGACCAGGACAGGCTATTGGTGATGTTCACTCCTCGGAACTTGAAGCTCTCAACCCTCTTGACGTCAGCACCATTGATGTACACTGGTGCATGTACACTGCCCCCTTTCCTGAAGTTAGTGACCAGCTCTTTTGTTTTGCTGACATTGAAGAAAAGGTTTTTGTCATGACACCATGTCACTAAGTTCTCTATCTCCTTACTGTACTCTGACTCATCGTTATTTGAGATACGGCCCACTACTGTGGTATTATCTGCAAACTTGTAGATGGAGTTATAGCAGAATCTGGCCCTGCAGTCATGAGTATATAGGGAGTAGAGTAGAGGGCTGACGACACAGCCTTGTGGGGCACCAGTGTTGAGAATAATCATGCTGGAGGTGTTGCTGCCTATCCTCATGGTTTGCGGTCTGTTGGCCAGAAAGTCAAGGATCATCTCCTCAGTACTAATCGACAAGCTTCAAAACCTGGACCTCTGTACCTTCCTCTGCAACTGGATCCTCGACTTCCTTATCAGGAGACCATAGTCAGTGCGGATCAGTAGTAACATCTCCTCCTCACTGACAATCAACACAGGCGCACCTCAAAGATGAGCACTTAGCCCACTGCTCTACTCTCTCTACACTTATGACTGTGTGACTAGGCACATCTCAAACACCATCTATAAATTCACTGATGACATCACTGTTGTTGGCAGAATCTCAGATGGCAATGAGGGGTCGTACAGGAGGGAGATAGATCGGCTGGTTGAGTGGTGTCACAACAACCTCGCACTCAATGTCAGCAACACCAAGGAATTGATTGCGGACTTCAGGAAGGGGAAGTTGAGAGAACACACACCAGTCTTCATTAAGGGATCACCTGTGGAAAGGATGAGTAGCTTCAAGTTCCTGGGTGTTAACATCTCAGAGGATCTATCTTGGGCTCAACACATAGATGCAATCACGAAGAAGGCACACCGGTGGCTCTACTTCATTAGGAGTTTGAGGGGATTTGGTATGTCACCAAAGACTCTTGCATATTTCTACAGATGTATGATGGAGAGATTTCTGACTGGTTGCATCACTGCCTGGTATGGAGGTTCCAAAGTGCAGGATGGAAAGAGGCTGCAGAAGGTTGTAGGCTTAGCCAGTTGCATCATGGGCACAAACCTCCCCGCCATTGAGGATATCTTCAAGAGGCGGCACATCAAGAAGGCGACATCCATCATTTAAGGACCTTCCCCATCCGGGACATGCCCTCTTCTCATTACTACCATCAGGGAGGAGGTACAGGAGCCTGAAGACTCACATTCAATGTTTTAGGAACAGCTTCTTCCCCTCCTCCATCAGATTTCTGAACGGTCCGTGACCACTGCCTTGTTACCCCTCTTTTGTGCTATTTATTTATTTTTGTAACTTGCAGTAATTTTTACGTCTTGCACTGTACTGCTGCCGCAAAACAACAAATTTCACAACATATGTCAGTGATATTAAACCTGATTCTGATTCTGGAAAATAAATGACAAAGATTGAACAGTTTCTCTTTTGTTCTGTACTTTAGCTCCACTCCAGTGGGAAGCTTATTAGATGTGAGGTGAAGCACTACAGCAAGGAAGATTGAGAAATGGTTTGATGGAATGACAGATCCTGGCTTGACCCAAGTCTGCACTCAGATTGTAACTGTGGCAGACCATTTGGTTCGGATCTTGGCTTTTATTTCATCAGTTATCATTATGGTATTGATAAAATGATGAGCAGGAGATAATTGTAGGGCAAGTACCTTTGTGGGACCAGTAAATAGATCTGTGCTAGTAAGAACTGATATAGCTTTCTGTTGCTTGAAAGGTAATGCAGATAAAAAAGTAAAATGCAGCATTTTGAGTTAACTGTTGCACTTTCTTACTATATTACAAATGAATAAGCAATCAACTGAGAACAAAATTATGTCACGGGGCATCAAATCCCTCCAGTGGTTGTGGACCCTTTGTTCGGTGTCATGGAACTATGGAGTAAACATAAGAAGGAGACGAATTTCTGTGGGCATCTGAATTTAAGGAGGGTGTTCCACATTTTCGACCAACTGTTGGAGTCAAAGCTTTAATGAGGTCAAAGAAGACCTGGTATTGATGGTGATGCCGCTCCCTGCATTCTCTCAGAGTTGCTGTGCGATGAATATCATCTCCATTGTGCTTCAAAATGGACAGAACCCACAGAGTGATTTGTGAACTACTCTTCAGCCATTGGGAGAAGGCAGTTGAATGTGCTAGCACAGTCTTTGGTTATTTGGGGAAGGCGGTTTTTGAAGAAGACCTTAAACCTTGCACAAAACTCATGGTCTACTGCCCGTGTATATGCATCTGAGGCCTGGACTAGCTATTTGCAGATACAAGTAGGAGATAAATAAAGCAATGGTGAAGAGCAACACTAGGACTGTGATAGAAAACTCTGTAGTTACTAGAAATCTGAAATAAAAGAGAATTCTGGAAATATTCAGTAGCTCAGGCAGCGTCTGTGGAAAGAAAAGTAAGATAAGATATCTTTATTAGTCAGATGTACACCGAAACACACAGTGAAAAGCATCTTTTGTGTAAAGTGTTCTGGGGGGCAGCCCGCAAGTGTCGTCAAGCTTCCGATGCCAACGTAGCACGCCCACAACTTCCTAATCTGTATGTCTTTGGAATGTGGGAGGAAACCGGAGCACCCAGAGGAAACCCACGCAGACACAGGGAGAACGTACAAACTCCTTACAGACAGTGGCTGGAATTGAACCCTGGTTGCTGGCACTGTAATAACGTTACGCTAACCGCAACACTACCGTGCCTGCCCTACGGAGGTTTACATTCCAGTTTAATGACCTATGGTCAGAACTGTCCATTAGTGACACAAACCGGGTATCTGAAATTGTTGAGCTTAAGAGATGATTTTCCTTAAGTGTATGTTGGGCTTTTTTGGAATAGTTCAAGAGGCTAACGTCAGAGAGATTAGAGTAAGTGTGGGACAAAAAATAATGGTGACAGGGAACAGGAAGCTCAGGGTTAACATGCAGACTAAGGAGAGGGGTTCTACAAAACAACCACCCAATCTGTGTCTGGTTTCTTCAGTATAGAGGCGATCCCATTGTGAGCACCAAATTCAATATACAAAATTGGAAGAAGTATAAGTTAATGAAGGCTTTACTAGGAAGGAGTGTTTGGGTCCCTGTATGGTAGGAAGTGCAGAGTTAAAAGGGTAAGTATTGCATCTTCTTCTATTGAATGGAAAGGAGCTGTGAAAAGGGGAATGGGTATTGGTGGAAAGGAAAGAGTGAATTGGAGTTGCACTGAGAACAGTCCCTTCAGAATACTGAAAGGGAGGGAAAGGAGAAGATGTGTCTGATTGTGGCATCATATTGAAAGTGGTGGAAGTTATGGAAGATGATCTGCTGAATGTGGAGTGTAGGGTGGAAGGTAATGATAAGGGGAAACCTGTTGGGAGGTGAAGGGTGCGATCAGAAGTACAAGGAATGAAACAGACACGGTTGAAAAGCCTTTACTTCTTCCTTAAATAGAGACCCATCCAGGCGAGCCACCCCCTCTCCCCTTCACCCACGACCACCTTCCTATACTTAGTTGAACTCACTCTTACATAGAACTACTTCTTTAACTTCACTCACTTCCTCCAAATCAATGGTATAGCCATGGGTACTCTCATAGGTCCACACTATGCCTGTCTCTTTGTGGGATATGTGGAACAGTCCTTAACTTCATTCCTACTCAGGCCCCCCCATCTCACCATTTCTACCTCCGGTACATTGACAACTTTTTGCTCCTATGCTGAACTCAAGAATTTCATCATCTTTGCTGCCAATTTCCCTCCCACTTTCATTTTCACACAGTACATCTTTGACTCTTTCCTTCCCTATCTCCATCTCAGGGGATAGATTAGTAACCAACATCCATTGTAAATCCACGGAATCCCACAGCTATCTGGACAAGACCTCCCATCCTGCTTCCCATTTAGACCCATTGCAGCCTCTCAGTTTCTCTGACTCCATCCTATCTGTTTTGATTAAGCTTTATCCTGATCCTAAACTGACATTACTCAGATATTTTTATGGCCCCTCCCCTACTGAAATGCTTTGCCTTTAAATGATTTTACAAGACATACATTTGGTTTACCACATAATACCTTCTATACCTCCAGTAAGGACCAAACTAATTACCTCCTTTCAAGGAAGAAGAGCTGAAGTTGTTTCGGTTTTCATTATTCATTCGCCTTTCATAGTTGGAGTATTCTGCTTGTGGGCAAAATTGGACTGAGTACTCTCGGGAGCAGATGACCAGAGCGGTCTGTATATCTTTAACCTGCACCCTCTGTTTTATACTCTTGTGATAACCATATGAACACCTGGTTTATCTGTTGTTCCATAGTGAGTTTAACTAAGTGTTGAGGTTGCAAAGATCCCCAACCCCATCAAGTGGTTTTACAGAATCTACAATATACAGTATAAAACATTCCAATGTATAGTACAAAATATTTGCTGGTACTAAATTACACCTGCATTACAAATTTCATCTAACTCTGTTGTAGGTCTCTTGTTTCTATATTTTATTATCGCCACCAAATTTAACTGATGCATGTTATGTATTTAAATCATCTGTGGCTTGTGCATCGTTTTACTTGATGTGGGTGCTGCTGGCCATCTCTAATTGCAAGATGGCAGTGAGTCAGTTCCTTGAATTGTTACAGTCTTTCTTATGAATGGACTTCCCACTGTGGTATTGGGTAGATAGTTCCAGGATTTAGATCAATTGATGAAAAATGAGTAACAATATTTTTTTTAGGTTATGATGGTGTGTGATTTGGATGGGTATATGTTGATGTATATATTGGTGTTCCCACACACCTCCTGCTAGTCCTGTTTAGTAGAGGTTGAGGCATGGTATCTGCTGTGCAACTTGTAGAAGATATACACTCCAGTCTTGCTGCGCTGGTGGTGGATGGGTTGCCAAACAATCAGGCCATATTGTCCAAATAATGTTGAGCTTCTTGAACTTTCTGATATAATGCTGCTGCATCTGATCTCTACCAAGCATTGTGAGTGTATATAGTCTGAGGATTTTGCAGGGGTCTGTAAACAAGTCAGAAACTTCAAAGTTGTCAACAAATCCAAAATTATTTAGTTCAGATTAGTTGAACATCTGTACCCTATCTTTTCCCAATTCGTGGAAGTCAGCAAGTTTACACTTGAAACCACTTACTAATTGGTTAAGGAATGCAGATGCCAGTTAGTGAAAAAAAAAGCTCCAGAGATGAAAAACTGGAGAATATGTCCCTCTGCTATTCTTACACTCTTCCCAGTAGCAGAATTAATAGGTGGCAAGGAATGGATTGAATGCTCTATTATTTGAGGACGAGCATGTGGCACAAAATAATCAAAGCAAAAAGAGAGGAAATTCAGACTTCTGAAAGCCCACATTCAAACTAACTTTATGCAGCCCTGTCGAATTATATTTAGTACACTGTTTGAAGATCAGCTACAGTTCAGGCCTTTACCAGATTAGCTTTTCTATTGTGAACATCTGCCATAAATGGTTGAGGACTCCAGATGAGTATGGCATCTTAAAAGGAGATGCATCTAAATATTCAAATGAATATAAAGATTTGTAACTATGTAGGTCATTGGACTATAGTTTTAATCAGCGACCTTCTGATGAGGCAAACAATTTCCTCAACTTTAGTTGTGCACGTCAGCAAGCTGTGACTCAGGATGTTAAATATCAAAAAGGCATCCAGTTGCCTGTTGATTTCAGTGAATTAAAACAGTATCATTATAGGACAAATAACAATTCAAATCTTTGAGTGGTAAAAAAGTAGTTAAATGCAGCCTACTTTTACCACATGGAGATTTCCACTGGCTTATAAAGTGCAGCAGCATGAGAAACAGAAGGGCAGGTTATCTGACATATAATCGCAGGACTTGAGTTATAGATACTTTTGATGTACTATTAGGTTTGATGTGTAACTGACTGCTTCTAAGGCTCTGATCAAATAACTTACAAAATCAAATGATTACCATGATTATTTGCTGTAAGCTGTTACATTACTGCTGGATATTTTGCACATGTTTTCTGAGAGGATCCTTTAAAGCAATGGCTAAAACCCAAAACTTAAGAAACAAGTTCTGAAAGTGGTTGCAGTGTAAATGCAGTCACACAGAAATGTGACATTTAACAAAGATTGTTTCTTTTCTTCAAGTGAAGCAACCAATCTAGTTCCATACTTTTGCGTGCTCACAGTATTAATGAACATTTCTCTTTTTCAAGAAGGCCAGCAGTACATTGTAGAGAATCCATGTTCCGAATATTTGTAGATGTTTAAAAAAATCTCCATCTCCTTTAATTCCTTTTAAGATTATGTTCTATCTTGGCAACAGTTGGAAGCAGTCCTTAATTATCTGCCTTATGAGAGCTCTTTCTGAGAACATCACTTGCTTACCTTTCACCCTCTGAGCTCTAATATTTTTAAAAAGCTATTGTTTCCAGGTTCTTTTCACAGTAATTGACTGTACCTGATAAAATCCTAGGAAACCGACACTGTACCTTTTCCATCATAGTTATATTCTTCCTATAAAGGCGTGCCCACAACTGTGTACAGTAACCCATAACTAACTTCTTGTATGTTTAATGTTGCCTCCATACTCCCAGAAAAGGAACAAAGGATTCTGCTTGCCTTTTTGATTGCTTTATTGGTTATTAATGACCTGTGTATCCACGCACCAAAATTCTTACAAAGAGCTTTTGGATGTCCTGAGGTCATGAGAGGCCCTTTAATGTTGCATTTTTAGGGTGGAGTTTCCTTTTCTATTTCCAAAATGTTGTGTTTAATATTTTTATTGACCTATATCAACCTATATGTTCATCCTTCAAACCTTTTTATCCCCTCCTGTGACAACTCGCAATATTATCACAATTTAACTTACTCCATGATCTAGTGCTATCAGAATTTCTATATAATACTTCCAATTCCATTTGTCCAAGTTAGTTATACATTTACAATGTAATTACATAAATATTTTGGTGTCCTTGATCTGAAAGCTGTATATTTACATATTCTACCCTTGGAGACCATTGCATGATCTGGGGCGAATAGTATTTGCTCCACTTACAGTAATCTGTGCATTGGACTATGTGGATTCGTATTGTGGTTAATTAACTAACATACTTATTTACAGTTTACGGAACAGAAGGATCAGAAATAGGATTAGGCAATACTATAACAGTACAATAATCAATCATAAAGTCCTTCAAAATGTCCACAAGGGATTAATTACCCTTCTGAATCTTCTGATAAAGAAGTGAAGATAAACAGCCATTTGGCTGCACAAAATCTCCAGATACATTACAATGAGCAAAGCTTCCTTTTCTGTTTGTCTCCAGTACAATTTTTTAGTTGCTGACCACTTCCTTTGCTGCTAGAATTCAAAGGTGCTCCCAAAATGAAAAACCTTTCTATTTTTAAACCGACATTTCTTTTGATCTTCCAAAACCTTTCTCCCATTTCAATAACTTCCTCAAAATCTATTCTTCAATTGCTATTTTGTTCCCTTCCCTAAGAATGGCATAAATGACTATTATTGTTTTTATGCAATCAGTTTTTTTCTATTGTTAAGACATTGAACATCTACACAATCTACTTTTACCTTTGTGCTATATCCAGTTCTTTCAAATTAACAATATGCTGTTTGCTCAGTAAATTTTTTTTATTATAAAGGAAACAAACTGAATTAATTTGCTAGATGAAATTCTAGTATAACTAAGGGTGCTTGGTTTGAGGTTGTGATTCTTTAAATATTCCTTAACTTCTAATGGCTGTATCTTATTCTGTTGATAAGATCCCTAACGTTAAACTAAAAACAAACTGCTGGAGGAATTCAGCAGGTTGAGCAGCATCTGTGGGGTGGGGGTGGGGGGGTGGTGGGGAGGAGGAAGGAATTGTCAACATTTTGAGTTGCAGCCCTGCATCAGGACTTAGAGTGGAGAGGAAATATAACCAGGTCCTAGAGAGGAGAAAGGGGTGGGGGTGAGACAGGGGCCAGGAGGTTACAGGTGGACCGAGGAGGGGTGAAGGATGATGGGTGGAAGGAGCCAGATAGAGGAGGGAGAGGGGTGGAGTTAGGAGATGGAGGCAACGAAGGAGGTGAAACCGAAGCAGGCGCAACACTTTTTCCTGCACCTTTTCCCTCACCACCATCCAGGGACCTAAACAGCTCTTACAGGTGAGGCAAAGATTCACATTGCACCTCCTCTGACCTTGTCTACCACATGCGATGCTCTCAATGTGGCCTCCTCTACATTAGCGAGACCAAGCACAGACTAGGTGATCAGTTTGCAGAGCACCTGCACTCAGTCCATTGTGGCCATCCTGAGCTCCTGATTGCATGCCGTTGAACAATGAATCTTCCAATTTCAGGCAACCCTTACCTCCTGTGTTCCCTTCTCTCTCTGCTTCTGATACACCATCTTTCATCCCATTTTTGTTTTCTTTCCCTTCTTCCAGACTCCATCATCCATTTTAGTATCCTCTTGCCTCCTTGTTCCGTCCACTTACTAGCACACTGTATCCCCTCCCCCATGTTTCCAGCTGCCCTCCATCTCTCCCTTAATGGTTCCCATTATCATCTTCCTTACCTATCAGATTCTAGTATTTGTAGACGTTTTGTCCCCACTTTTCACTCTGCAGCCTCTGCCTCTACCTTTACCCTCCCTTCCTCCATCTGTCTCCATCTGGTTATTGACTATGATATTCCAAGTGTGATTCTATCAAAGATTTGGATTTTTTTAATCCCCAGATCATAAAAGATAATTTTGAATGTTTTATGTATATTCCAGTATTTCCTTTTCATTTGTGTCTTCTTAAACTTTCTTTTAAAACTGTAAAAGATATATATTTACACGCGGTGTACCATAGTATAAGGGTGCAAAAGGTGCAAAACCCCTGGGGTGGGAAAGGGAGTTGGTGGGATGGGGTGGAGTGTGGAGTGGGCTCGTACCAAAGATTACAGGGGGTTCATGAGACTTTAATACCTGCCATTTATGGTGCCACAAATGCTGGAAATCATACCTATGTAGGATTTGAGAATATACCTTATCCTTTCTGCACCTTTTTTTCCCTGTTGTGCAAGACTTCTGATTAGTTGCCAAAGCTACCTTGGTCTTTTTTATCCCTCTCCCATTTTCTTACTTTGATTCATAACTTAGAATTATCCACAAAACTTAACGATTCTCAATACAATAGCTTTTTTGAGGCTCTTAATAAATATTCAAGATCAGTCCTCAGGGACTTTATGGGTCACAGCTGTCCTATTATCTAACCAATTGATAATCCAATTTCCAACTTCATTTTGGATCCCATGAGCTTTTACTTGAGCCATAGGTCTCCTTTGAGGGGCTTTCTATTTTGAATATTAGCTGGCACGCCTGGGTACAGCTGGAGGCAACAGCAACAAAAACAGATGTCTCAGATTTGACAGTTGTTGAGAGGAGAGAAAGACTTGGAGTGGCCAGGTACAAGAAAGGTGAGTTAAAAGTGTTCATTAGCTTAGTGCATACTCCAGCAATTCTGCTTCAGCAAGTGCTAGTTAACTAAACATTAGAATGGTTGCACTCCAGGGACAAAGTTCCAGGCAATCTCATTCTGTGGAGGACAGTTCCCCAGGCAGGAGAAGCAGTGACTGAAGTCTTGCCATTGGCATTCAAATTGTTCTAACTGCCAAGATGGAGCTGTAGTAACTCTTGTGCTCTTAAATATGGAATTCAATTTCTGTTTTTATTTTAATTTTAATCTTTGCAATATATATTAATATTAATTGAAAGATTACTCCAATATATTTGAACAAATGGCTTTGTTTTCTTCATAAAGTACTTGCAAAAAATTATATTGCATACTTTATAACTATAAAGAAATAAAAGTACTGAAGCTTAACCACAGCAATGACAGTCTAAAGATGTTTGCCGTTGGCAAAGAATTATATATATAAATTAGAAAAGGATTAAGAACTGTTCATGTAGGTGAATATCTTATAGATGACTTACAGAAAACTAGTCAGTCACAATAGAAGATCAGATTAGAATGTGAATGGAATCAGAAGTTTGAGACATAGGAGGAGACCATTTGGCACATCTTATCTCTGCCAGCCAAATACTGACTTCCACTTCCCAGCTTTTGGTCTTTAGTCCCAGAAGTTATGGTTCTTCAAGTCTTCATGCAGGCACTTTTGAAAGCTGGCAACGCTTTATCTCTCCATGATTTTTTCGGGAAGTCACTTCCAGATCTCCAACCTCTCATATGATTTCTTTTTCCCTAAATCCTCTGTAATCTTTCTACCAGTTAATTCAAATCCATGCCACCCCACTGCCCTATTCCCAAATTACTGACTCTCTGCTTAAGGAAGTAGGTCCTTTCTGTTTACCCTGTTTAGTTTCTCAGAATTTAATACACCTCAAGTCTTCTACATACAAGTCTAATACATGCAAGTCTTCTTTGCTCTGAAGAAAACAACCCCAGCCTAGATTGTCTCTCCTCATAATTGTAACTTCTAAACATTGCCAGCATCCTTGTAAATCCACTTCTCTAGTGCTATTCTTTCCTTCCTGAACTGTGGTGACCAGAACTGCATACAGTTCTTTAGCTGTGGCCTAACTAATATTTTATAAACTTCTAGCATGAGCACCCTGCTGTTTTATTCTTTGTTTTAGCCAATGAAGGGAAATATTCCATATGCCGCCTTAACCATATTATTAACCCCTCCTGCCTTTAGGGATTTGTGGATTTGTAGTCCAAAATCCCTCTCTTCCTTTACAACCAAGGACTAGTGAAGCAGTAAGGATGAATACTGACAGTATTTAGCATTAATACTGAGTTAAACATTTTTTTCATCTTTTACTGAAGCAAAAATCTTGATTTGGCTATTTGCAAAGCCATGGTTTGGATCTGAGGTGTCCTTTCCTTACTTAAAAAGAATGTGAATCCCAGCGAAGGTGCAAGGCTGTGTAATATCGCTGTAGTTATTGTACTTTAGATAAAAGTGTGGCAGTTAAATTACAGAAATGTTTACTGTTGATGCACTATGCAGTTGACTAAAGGAATGCCTTTGCATTAGGGCATTTGCTTACAGTAAAACTGTATGTTCTGGAGGAAGTAAGAGTTTTATGGCCTTTAAATGGTCCTGAAGAGAGAAAACCTAGACTATGATACTTGGGTCAAATATTTGTAAATTTAATCCATTGGCACTTTGTTTACTTGGTAATTTCAATCCATTGACCAACTACTGAATGTTAAGCATCTTTTAAAATGAAAAAAATAATTTGAAATTTATTCAAAGGCAAATACATTTAGAAATTTTGTCTTGCAATCCTGACGTTCTACCTGGTAAACAGCAATCCATCTTATAATATTTGATTTATTGGCAAATCAAAGTAGAACTGTATCAACATCGTCATTTTGAATACTTGAATTGGCCCCTAGTTGTGTGCAACAATTGATAGGTTACATTATGGATGACTGTGCATGATTCAACAGGTACTTTTCTTCCTTGTATGAAAAATACTATTCATCCTCTTCAGCTCCTCAAATATATGGTACCCACAAATGCAATTACATCAGTCACTCAGATTGCATTCTTGAAAAAAAATGTATTGCTATATTAGTGTGACAACTCGACAATGAATCCATTTCAGAATGCAAGAGGTCTCATACACTGTGTACTGAGAATTTCCATGTGAACCTGGCAGCTTACATTTGAAAATGCTTTGGAGTTATACATTTTCCTATACGCTAACAAAATAACATGAATGTCTTTATTTTTTCTTGCATGTAGTAAATTTTGCACCAACAACATTTCATGAAGATTGGTTCTCCATTTGTCTGCACATTCAACAATAGAGAAAGCTAGCTTGCGAAGGTGAAGAGAGATTTTTCCTCATTCTGAAAGGCAACCTTCTGAGAAAGGGAAAAAAGGGAAGCTTGTGGAGTGCTCTAGTTATCATCTGTTACATGAGAATGAAGCTTTTCCAAAGCATTTTCATTACTATCTGCTGTGAAGTGTTTCTACGTTCTTAAAAAAATGTATTTTCCTGTGGCATTGACCCAAGTCATGACAAATGGGAGCTAGCACCTTCTCTGTCTATTGATTCAAAGGCACCTACAAACAACATAAGTGTAAGGGACCTGAATTAATGTTAACTGTGTGAATAGTTTATCCAAGGATGTTTTAACGTCAGCTGAATATTTTAATTATTTTCTTGCGGCTAAAGGAACATAGGTAATCAAATAATGTTTGAGGAAAATAACTACCATTAATAAAATTATGCTAACTTCCAAATTTAATCTATGCATTCAAAGCTTGTTTGGAATCAAATTTAAAAACACATTATTATTAACAAATATGCCATACTTTGGGGAAAAAAAATTGCTGTTTTACCAAATGTGAATTAGTCACTATTTTAATTCTCTAACCTGCTCCCTTCCTCCAAAGACACATATGCTCAAAAGCATTATATTCATAAAGTTGAAAAGCTGGATGATTGTGAATGACCCCTTAAAGCAAGGATTTCAGACAAAGACCTGCTGCTTTTTTTATGGGTCTGGGAGCAGCTATGACACAGTGCAGACCTTTTCATAAGTATCTTTTCCAGAATATAAAAATGTTGGGACTAATCCGAAAAGTGAGTACGCAGTTAAGAGTTTAACCAAACATTTCCTCAGAAAGTGTGTTCCTTTCAATGTCAGTAAAAGGAAGAATACGACGGACTATCCTGTTTGACATCTTAAGTAAAACAGTTGTGTATAAAATTGCAGTACGTTCTTCAATTCAGTAAAAAAACAGACATTTCCACATAATCAGTTCAGTTGAAATACCAATGCATTAAGTTATTTTATGCAGTTCCCCATTATCCTAGAAAATTTCTTCTGCTGTATACAAGCCTGTCTGTAATTTTTATAAGGGTGTTTTAAGTATGAGCTCTATCTCTGTAGACAAAGAAGCTGAAATGAAAAGATTAAAACAGAGCTGTTCTTATTAACAGTGCTGCTTTACTTGAAATGTTAAGTGTCTGACAATATTGAGGCAATTCTGCATACTGCCCCAAAACAAATAACAGTTCAGAATTTCTCATTGTTCTGAGAAAACAAAACTCAGAGAGTCTCATTTGGTGTAACTGGGCAATAGATAATTTGGGTGTGTAGTGCTGAGCATGCATATATGCACAGACTATCAGTTTGGCCAATTTTTTTTTTCTGGCAAGTTCTTGTCTTTTTTAAAATGAACTCATTGAGAACATTTAGGCACAATGTGAAATAATAATTGCATTATTTGTATTAAACCTTGGTTCAACAATGCTTTAAAAATTACATATAGTTTTGGCCACCATATTATAAGAAGCACTGGGAAAGGATGCAGAGATAAATTACAAGGATAATTCCATAAATATGAGGGTGTACGTACCAAGGAATAATGGACTGATAGAGGTCTTTAAAATTACGGAAGATTTTGATGAAGTGGATTCCTAGAAAATTGGTTTGACTGTACCTCAAATTTTATGTCCAGTTCTGGGTGCTGAACATTAGGAAAAGTGTAAAGGCTTTAGAGAGAGTGGAGAGTTTTAGTTATGTGGATGAGATGCATCTGTCCTCCATGGAATAAAGGAGGTTGTGAAAAATATGATAGAGGTACTTAAAATTGCTTAGAGGGAATTATAAAGAGAAACTGTACTCAATGGCAAAAAGGTCAAGAACCAACAATAAAATGAAGATGATTAGCATCAGAATCAAAAGTGAGAATTTTTTTTTCCCTCCACAACTTGTTGTGGAATTCTGTGCCAGAAGGAGTGGAGAAGGCCAATGTACCAGTCAGCATTGAGCTGGAAGAAAGGAGTTTGCAGGGCTAAAGAATTGTCCTTACAAGAAGTTGGTGCAGACTCGAATGGCCTCCTTCAGTGCTGTGATGTTTTTGTGAATCCAGCAGAGGATTCAGAAGAAGTTTCATTACCCAAAGAATGTTGGCAATGTGGAAATCACCCCCAAAGGAACTAGTTGTGTTGACTACAATAGTTGCATTTCAGAGGAGGCTGGGACAAGATGAGGGAGAGGGGAAAATGGTGTTGCAATGATAGATTTATTTGAGGAAAAAAGACAGGAGATGCTCTACTGAACTATAACCAGCACCACGGACTAGTTTTACAGGGAGACCTGTTTCTGCCATTTATCCTATATAGTTCCATGTAACTGAAAACTTTTGGTACAATATCATTGGTGCATATATATGATCCTTTCCTTAGTTGATCATAGCCTGAGAGAAGAATAACATTAAATACATTGTAATGCTAATAAATTTATATAAGGCATTGAATGCATTGTTTGGTTGAATTATATGAAGTGGGAAAACTGCATGTAGTATTAATTTAAATAGTTTTATTTACCATTTTTGCATACTACACATAATTTTCATATTGCATTGAACCACTGTAGCTGCTGCTTGTATTTTTCTATGATCTCTCCATTTCACAGTTACATCACAATCTAACCTCGTTTCAGATTTCTGCCAGCACATAAACTTTGCCAAAATCTTCAGATGACAGATATTCAAGACATTGAAGACGGTAAAGGATTGGAGAGCCTGATTGCTTTGCGAAAGTGTAAACCACATGATGGATTGATGAGAAACAGTTCTTCAATCCTGGAACCTCATCCCGCTGAAAAACAGGAAGGACTATCAAGCCCATCAGAATCACTCGAGGAGTTGAACCACTTCAAGAAAAGTGAAGGTACAGGTGCTTATCATGGAGAAGAAGATAAGGAACATACGGCCTTTAACCTCTGCAGCACGTTGAGTTGGAATTCGGAGGAAAAATACAATGTGGCTTCCCAGTATAAACCTTTACATATTGTTTGGCCACACAGGTGGTGAGTAATGTACATCTGAGCTAACCTATAAACTTAAATCATCTCTGTCTTTTCAGAGGCACATTCCACATATTATCACTGACAAAGCCAGATCCTATAATCTCTTCTGAACAGAGCCGAATCTGCCGCTCAGCTAATCGCTACAAGTATACAGTCATAAACTTCAGTTTTCAGTGCTGTTAGACGGGAATAAATTTGGATTAAAATGCAATGAGGGAGTGGTAGTAGCGAGGGGGTGTGAGGGTGAACGAACAGAGGAAAACCTAGCGCCTAATATTTTTGCAGTGGTGAATGTGAGCATTTTGTTCCAGTAACCTCTTAGCCTGTTTAATCTGCATGTGGCCTGATTAGAGTCTACTTCATCCCAGATTATAAGGTGTTTGGAAGAGGCGCTTGGGATGGATCAGTAGGTCAGGTTTTATTGAACAACTGCTTACAGGTGAAGCAGTCAGTACGCACAACAGGAAAGTAAATCGTCTTTACACAGATTTGACTTCCAGTACATTAAAACTCCAGAAGCTTTCATAGCTGATCTGCAGCAGCTGGTATCTAAAGGGATTTTCATCTTTGACTCCGGGGCCTTAAGAAACAAAATGTGACATTTCTGGTGATATAGTGTAAAGCCTTAACAGGGGAAGAATTGGCCTAGAATTAGTTTACAAATCATGTTGTAATATGATTTTTTTATTTATTGTTAAAAGTCAGTGTTTTCATAATTTTTATCATTTAATGGTGTCAAGCGGTGAAATGCAGCAACTATACCTGAAGTCCTTGATCCATGATACACATATTAGTCCACATCTCTTATTTATGTAACAGGATTTTTAATCAACATGATATATAGAGCAAGCAGTAGTTCCAGAAATAAAATTAATGTTCTTAAACATTAGTAGAGATGGAGACGTGAATACCAGCATAGCTTATGTCTGGGGCATCCTTAAAAATCATGAGGGCACAGTAAATTTTAGTAGTGCTTCAGGTCATGCAGTGTAAACACAGACAAGTGAGTTATTTATTTCATGGTATTATCTAATAACTTCAAGTACAGGTATTATAAATGGAATATATTAACATATGGAAACAAACATGCATAAAGTATTACTATAACTGCATAAAATGGTGTCATTTGCTATGTGTTTTTTGATAAAAGCCAGCCACGTTAATCTACTTTACCTTTGAGAATTTTAGAAAGGAAACAAGCAGGGAGAAGGGAAGAAAAGACAAAAACATCAACTCAAGCTGTTTGTTGCCATTACCTAAGTGAGCTATGTCAGCTTTCTTGGCCCACATCTGATAGATATTTGTTGTATAGAGAGCAAAAAAATATCAAACTCTAACACTATTGTGTGCACATAACCATCTGTCACCAGTAGCCTGGAGATGAGAGGAAGATTACGAGGAATAAACATTGAGCTGCAGAGCATTGGTAAAGCCTTCAGGCAAAAACTCTTGTGGGGACATCAAAGACATTCTAATTCCAAGGCAGTCAAGGATTACAGTTTGTAACCTATGCTGACAACAGATAAATGGCAGGCAATATTGTGCATGAGCTGTTGGGTCTTGCATGGAGTATTGATGATGATGTTATCTTGCGGGATGGACTCTGTTGGGATAATTTCATGATAAAACACTTTAAATGCCACCCGGTTCTGTGCACTTGCTGGCTGGTTACTTTAATGTCAGGTTTCTTAATTAAGAGATACAAGAGCCCAAAAAAAAGGACAGAATTGGTGGACTTAATCAGAATTAGAAAGTTGCTATTGAAGTGTGAGGTTGGTGGGGGAGGTCATATAATTAAGGAGGAAGAAATGATAACTTAAAGAAAACATTTTAGACATTTTCAAAGAATCACCTGAGAAAACTGCATTTTTTAAATTTACCTCCATATTTTCTTAATTTCAATCCCTTGCCCCCCCTCCCACCCCATATCATTCACCTCACTAACACCCTTCCAGATTTATTGAAAGATATTTATTCAAAATTAAGGAAAAACAGTGCTGCTGATGTTATCATTCCTATGGCAACAGATTTATTTATTAGGACCTGAGTTGACATGTGTTAATGTACCACATACCTGCTGATCGGCAAACTCTTCTCTTTCAGCTTCAGTTGACAATTAAGTCCTGGACAGATACAGCCAGGGGTTAATGTTACTCATTAGGAGAACTAGGTCATTACTGGGAAATCAAGGCACTTAAGACACCATGGGGGAAAAATACTAAATTCAGCATCTTGGTGAATGCAGCTCGTACATTAATTAACCTCGCTTTCCTTGGTGAAAAATTCTGTTATCATACACGTGCACTACCATACACCAATTAATTGCAAAAGCTAGTTTACTATCATCCCTTCAGTTGTCTTTTCTTCCTGCACAGGAGTTCCATTATTTCCTGCAAAATTCTAATGTCTATATGATGAGTAAAAAGGGTATTAAAATTAAGAAGGGAATCATCATGGAAATCAGCTTTGCCACAAGGGAATGGACAAATAAGAGCCTCTCAAATTAAAATAAATAAGCTCTGTTAATACCACACCTTAGGAGCCTAATATGAACCCCGCAGAAATAGTGTAGTTGGAGGTGCTGCTTTAGATTATTATTAAAACGTAACAGAGACATTTGACCTTCAGCAAGAAGCTATTGTAGTCTAAATTCACAGTCCTTGTAAATGATGATGTTCTTGTTCCACACAAAAGAATTAGTTTTGTATTTTTCAGATAGATTAGACATTGAGTCTGTACTTTAACCTTGCAAACCATGTGATTGGATTTTTTTCTCACAAATACTCATAAGATATAGAAACACGTACAAATAAAATGTCATTTTAACCTGCACATGGAAATCTCTATTATTGGAGGTACTGATTTGACTACCCACTTCTCATTTAGCATTTTCATGTTGCACATTCAGAAAGTTTCTAAAAGGTGGGCGTAAATGGCAGATAGATGGCACTCTGAGGGTTAATGTAAATTTCATGTATCTTGGACAAGTGCTAAAATAAAAAAAAGTTAATATGTTCTGATTGCAGGATTGATTAATGTTGTGATAGGGAACTGCGCAATAAAACTGTGAATCCATCTTGCACTAATTAGCACTTGAGTAAAAATTTCACCAAGGGTAAAAATTCTATTGAAACCCAGTATTTATAATTAAAATGGGATATATTTTATTGGGAGTTTTTTTTTAAAATTTGCCAAGAATGAATAGAAATGTAATGCTGCTAAATTATTACTTGGCTTGTTGTATTTGATCCATGTCACAAGATCTGAGTTGAAGGATTTCCTTGCACTTTTTACATCCTACTCTGCACAAATTGCAAGTAGTAAACTTTTTTTCAACCAATGTTTATCCAAAACCGGAGCCAGAATGTTCTGGTGTTAAAATATTCTTAACTGCTTTCAACTAACATAAATTATTTTGGTCAATAAAAGTATACAGAGCCTCGCTAAGCAGGGATAGAGTATTTTGAGGTTATTCTGTATTCAGAATCTGATTTAACATTCTGTATCTGTACTTTATTGTGTTGTCAGAACTGATGAAGAATCAGGATGTTCAGTATCCCAGATCTTAACTTGATCAATATGTTTAATTTAACTCTTAATGTGCTGCAGATAAATGTGCTACAGAGTAGCCCGGATAAATTCTCGGGATGCTGATGCAGGAAGATAATTGGATGCAATTCAAATATGCTCCTGATTACTATTGGGGCACTGTTGGTGTTGATCAATTTCATCTCCTTGAATTCATTACTCTTTTCAATAGTTGAAAAAGAAGTTGTATCGAATTATGATTCATTGTAATATCCTACAATTTCTTTAAGGGGGAGGCCAAGAGATGAATTTATTTTATAAACAAATAGTCCTGATGACTTCATCAGTGAACCAAGCTGGAGGAGTTCTGAACTTGGCAGTGTGAGGGAGCTAAATTAGCATCAGCAAAAACACAGTCATTAGTGTAGGGTATTTCAACAATCTTGTCATTTCAACTGTGTGTGCTAAATTTTCTCCCTCACAGTGTCAAACTCATAACTCCTTTCAGCTACCCTTCTCAATATTGTCATGGACATAATATAAAGGAACAAATGCACATAAAGCATTATAAAGAACTCTTGACAACTAAGTTATATTCTAGCTGAAGATCTTTCAATAGATTTATAAAGAAAAGCAGTTTTCCAAGGGTAAGGAGCCTGGATTTGGGGGATTCTTTTTCATGACATACCAAACACCACCTTATTTAACTTGTAAAGCCCTCTCACCAGCTTAAACTTTGCTTTGTTTCAAGGGAGCATGACAAAGACCCTGAACTCTTCTTCAAGACATTACTGAAGCTGAAGGAAAATGGACTAACCTTCGAAGTTTCTGTCCTTGGCGAGACCTTTACAGATGTACCAGGTATTGCTTCTGTGAGAAGTAAACGCTTTCCTTCCCCAACCCTCCCCCCACCACACAAAAAAAAACACCTCTGTGTTGCAAAAATCTCTGTCAGTCTCAGAACCCTCTTTGTTGTTGTTGAGCATTTTTTTTCCCACTTCTAAATGCCTGGAGTGAGCATCATTCATGGATCATTACTTTCCAAAGAAATTTAAGCATGGAATGCCATTTAATTTTTCCGAATGCAGTCCGTCATTAGGAAACTTAGCTGTCACAGTGATGCCATTTTTGGTGTGATGTTTTTGTTGCCTCATTTCTTTTAATTTTATCTCCATTAGCTTAATTCTTTTTTAATATTTTCATTTAACGAACTTTACAGTCCATTTTGTTTCACTGTCTGCTAAGCGAGTTTTATGAAGCAGACAGTTGGCTTTTCATAGAGGGGAGGATGTTGAGGCGGGCCTTGCTTCTGTCAGCTTTTGCACCTCAGCATTTGGTTCTGCTTCCTTGCCTTGATTATACAAGCAAACAACTCTGAGAAGTTCTATAAAATAAGCAGAAGCTAATTAACCTGAACTTTAGACGAGGCAAAGCTGACATACGAGTTAATTTTGCACCATATTGAATTGTTGAATATTTTTTTCTCATTAAAGACATCTTTGCTGAAGCCAGAAGGGAATTGGGTTCCTCTGTTTTGCACTGGGGCTACCAAAGCAGTAAAGACGACTACCTCAAAGTTCTGTGCATGGCAGACATTGTCATATCAACAGCAAAACACGAATTCTTTGGAGTGGCAATGTGAGTGTTCTTTATTAGTTAATGCTAATTACTGTCAACTGAAATGCAGATCTCCCCAAACATTTGAGAGAGAAATGATTTCTTTAGAAATTAAAGTGACTGTCACGCTATTTCCTTTTGTAAATGTAAAAAATAAAAGAAGTCATGATACACGAAAGAATATGAAGAAGAATTATTAGTCCCTGTTATTTAATATATAGGATTTTTTGTAGTAATGTTTATGGATAGTAGTGTATCTCTTGTAGATCTTTTTTTTACATGTCATTGGTAATGTAACATAAAATATGGGTTACAATAACTCACAGTGAGGATCATTTTAATCTGATCTGCTTAGTATAACAACATTAGCATTTTCACTTAATTAAAACATCCCTAATGCAGCAATGTTTTAATCATGCAGCTTTATATTTACCCTCCTTTTTGTCATTAATAATTAACTTCATCTTTTACTTAAAAATTGGAGAAAAACATAATTATAAGACCACATTTCCCTGATTTCAAAGGTTTCAAAAAAGGTGCTATCAATAATTAGCGTTTTACTGTTCCAACTCGAGTCAGGTCTCATAAGTCTGTGTCATCTGCATTACAGTTTAAAAAAAAGCATTCCACCTATCAGAACTGTTATTGCTGGACAATGTGACTGAGTGCCATTGCCTGCAGTAAAATAATTCAGTGAAGAAAAATTATCAGCTAATTAAATGTAGGATCAGAATCCCAATAACTATTTGCAAATAAATTATAGGAACTGAAGGGGATAGATCGTCATTTTAAGATTCATAGACTTAGCACTTTTGGCAATAAAGGTCATGGTGTTGCTTTTGTGACAGATGCTCAATATTAAGCCAAAATATCTTCATGTCTAATGACATATGTTATGCTTGTGATATTTATATAAGTATAGGAATTTTAATTTAATAATACTTCCCAGAGCTTTTGTGCACAGTTAAGTACATTTGCCAGTCTTAGACCTTTATTAACTATGACAGTCAAATCTAATGCATAATTGAGTTATTTATTTTAATACAACAGGTAAGAGATTGTTTCATATATTTTGTTCATTCCCTCTCTTCACACATGCTTACACTGTATTGACAAGAGAGCCACATGCTTTTTCCACATTTGCACTCAGACACAAGAACAGTTCAACATGAAAATGATAGTGATCATAGCCCTGCAGACCGTGTTACTTGTGTAACAAATTCATCCCTGCTGGATTGTTTCATCCTTTTCTTTTTCATTCACTTCCCACCTGATTATTTATTTGTATATGTTTAGATGAGTAGATCTTGAATGATATTCTCAAACTACTTCAAAAGATCTTAATGGATATTAGTGGACCAGTTCCGCTTTTGCTATTACTTGGGATCTGGGCATTGCTGGTAAGGGCAGCCTTTATTGCCCATCCCTTATTGCTCTTTGAAAATGAGCCACATACTTGAACCACTCCAATCCTTCTTGTAATGGTACTCCCACTGTGTTACAAAGTACATTTTAAAAATTACACAGTCTTAAATAGAAGCATGAATATGTTTAAAGCACTTACTTTGGTACTGTGTATATTTTATAAATGTAACAAATAACTCAGGATTGTAATTTATGGTATTAAACTATTTCAGAGTTATTAGGTTTGAAGCCACTCTGTTTATTCCCCCAGAAATTACTCCTGTTGGTTTTGCATATTTAAAAAAAAATTCTTTTGAGATCGTAAACTTATTTTTAAATTGTCAGGGTATATATAATATATAACTACTGTAAGGGAAAATTATGGACAACATGCTTGTCGATGCAGAAGAGATTGGTTAATTAAACTTTAACTAGAACCAACAAAATAATAAGTGGAAACAATCTTCAGAGCTTTGCACAGAATGAGTTACATTTTAACTATTGATTTTGTCACACTACCAGTTCATTACCATTTCTCTTAAAATTCATGGGGGTAATTTCCTATCATCGTCCGAGAAAAGAAGAGTTAATGGTGGTCTCTTAAATGGTGATGATGTTCCAATTTCAGGTCTTGACTCTCACTGAAATACACGACAGTTATGAATCTGTGACTAGTAAATATTTAAGAGGTTCACATGGAACAGATACAAGTGCAGAGTTTTGCTTTGAGCTGTAATACTTTGATAAAAGAGAATCTGCTCTCAAGTTTGATATAAGGAAAGCACAGAGACAGATTCTGGAATCATAAAGCCACAAATGTTGCACACCTGTGAAAGGGCATTTGTTGCCCCAGCTGTTGAACCTGCATATGCACGCCTTCCTGCTGTGCTTTTGACCAACGCTGTCAATCTGTGTCATTGTATCCGACCTCCCATTGTCCAATGCTCTTGTCCATGTAGCCCAGGCTTTAGAATTTCAGACTGGATTCTTCCCAAGTAACCTTTTGCTTACTGAGAACCTGTATTATCTCAATGTCAAAAACTCAAAAGTTTATCGAAGTATTTGGAACTTCTGCTTTAAAATACAAAGCCAACTTAGCAAAAAAAGTTACTAAGTAATTGGAACTCTAATGTGAAAGATCAAAGTTCTCAGCCAGAAAGATAATGCTAACATTTTTTTTTAAATGTGCAAGATGTGCAGTCATCTGGTTTCATTAAAATATGCTTAAAACTGAATAACCAAGATTTTACATTTACAGTCATCTCATTAATATGAATTTTGATGGACCTTAATATTTTATACTTGATATCAGAAATAAATGTTCCTCCAGATTAGTTCAGTGAGAGCACTTTGAGTAGAATAACACAACTGCTTGTCCAACAAGGGTTTTTATGTTATTAGAACACTGCTTGTGTTAAATGAAATTTGACTGCTCTGTCCCTAAGCAAAGACATGTTGAAACATCGTTACAATGGAATTTGATATACATGTAGTTATTAAAAAGTTATGTGTTACAAATGTAAGTTATGCCTGATAAGAAAGAGGTAGAGATAGAGTTTTAAGTAATGTTTAAAAGTAGTGTTAAAAAATATATATTAACAGCTAACAAACAACAGATGAGGTTTCTTTTGAAAATTTAACTACTTCACTGCTATGGGACTGTACGACACACTGTGTGACAGCCAGTGTTATTGTGATGTTTGTCACTTATTTTTAGTTTAAAAAGGAAGACAAAGATTTGAGAATCAAATAATAAATGTTGAAGCCATTCTGTCACATGTAAACAAGTGAGTCCATCTTGTACCCATTTTAAGTGCTCCCTGACTTCCAAATCTGCTGAAATTTTAAGGTTAGTTTATGAAATATACTATTGTTTACAATTCACATAAAATGATTGTAATCCTATTAATGAATTTTATTTTGGCACCACAATGATTTCCAAGATAAAAGGGTTAAAATATAAGGATTTGTTGTTGCGAATAAGCTTGTATTCTTTTAAGTACAGGAAAGTAAATGGTGGTGTGATTGGAAAGCTTAAGATTATTCAAGAAGTTGATGAGGTAGGAGTTGAGTCAAAGGGTGGAATGAAGAAAAATTGAGCTGTGGTATGGTCAGGGGTGTAAGGATGGAATCATTGGGCCTCTGCTTAAGTAGTAAGGAGAAGGGGATTGGGAGTGGGGGGGAGGGGGAGTGGTTCTGGGTAGCACGATCATGGTGGAAGATCAGGGTGGGAGACCAAGAATTGAGAGTGGTATTTGAGTCAGTGGGGTTAGATGTTGGGAGGTCAAAGCGTTATCAGCTTCAAAGCCTGGACATTGGGCGGCTAGAGAATGAGGTGATCAGAATAACTAGGGATGGTGCAGGAGAGTTGGTTTTATGGTCAGGGCTTCAGTGAGTTTGGAATGATATTATGGGGCAGAGTTGTGGAGGTACTAGAGAAAGCAGCAGCATGTGACTGATTTTCTGAGCTTATGATTTTCTGAGCTTGTGCTTTCACTTGCCCAAAATGCCAACTTTCTTATTAGCTTCAGTGTCTTAATATTTATCAGTTTGGCACTTGCATTTAATTTAGGAAGCTTCTGGGTTGATTTCCTTGTTGCAACACAGTAATCCCCTATTGTACCATCCTGCTGCATTTTGCCAGTAAAATAAATCTGGTAAAATCACAAAATATGGTGGTTTATTTGATCCCTCACTAACTGAGACAGATCACCTCACTCTTGACATACATTCAATTGCAGCAGCTGAGTATAGTTCTGCAGTGATGTAGCACCCAAGGTTAGATGGCACATCTAATCTTAGTCGATTATGGTACGTCATCATAAATAAGGCGAAAGTAAATAAATCAGAGCAATCACTTCACAGATGAGCATTGTTAGTTGTACAATGAAATAAGTGATTGGTTTCATCAATTGTTCTGGTGCAATAAGGAATAGACAGGGCAATGTGGGAACACAGTGTTCATACAACATTTTTGTAGTGGTTTAATTAGTTCTTTTGCAATTTATCTTCATAACTACTGGTGTTTTGTAATATAATGTGGCATAGTACAGCTCTAAAAGCTTTATGCTATTTTAAATAGGGATGCTTTTGGTCATTCAATCATAGTATAGTCATCCCTTGGGATTGAGAATAGTTTTCCTCCACTCTGGTTCTCTGGCTTTTGGGGTAGTTGATGAGGTCAATGTGGGACTTGCAGACTGCCACGTTTGGCCAGATACATGGGTGGTTTTGGAGGTGATGTGCTTCATTTCCATCATTTATGCTGGATTCCTGGGTGCTCTTGATGAACGGAGTCAAGCTTCTTAATCTCGAATACTCTTCCTCCAATTTTAGATCACGAGTCATGGATTCCCATGAGTTGGTGGGAATGTTACACTTTTTCAAAGAGGATTTGAGAGCATCCTTGAGTCGTCACCACTCTTGCTGGTAACCTCTTACTGTGATGGAGCTTGGAATAGAGTGTCTATTTAGGATGTCTGGTGTCATGCATTCTTTGTCCTAACCACCCCAACCCCACTTTCTGCAACTTAAAGCTGACCTATTTTCTCTCTTTCCCAGAGTCGCCAACCAGAAAGGTTAACTATTTCTATTTCTGCACGTGCTGCTGACCTATTCATGATTAGCTGCAGGTCCAGCAGGCAGCTTGTTGGATGTGAGGTGTAACATTGCACAAAAATATGATTGTGGAAATCTTGGAATGATGATGCAGCCCCACTTGCTATTTTTCCCTCATTTCACTGTAGTATTTTGTTATTTTATTATTTATTCATTTCCCTTATGTAAGCTGCTACTGAATCCATTTCCATCACTCTATAAGGCAGTGCTTTCTAAATCCTAAACAGTTACAGCATTTATTAAGTCTTGATTCATGTTGCCTCTTGTTTTTTTACCAATCACCTTAAATCTATGCGGCTGGTCATTGGAAACAATTTGTTTTTATTTAATTTATGCTTTCTGAACATGATGTTAAACAATTCTATTAAATCTCTTTATTTTTTGTCTTACAAAGAACTGCCCCATCTACTTTAGTCTGTTCCCATATCCATTAACCCTGAAACCATCCTAATAATCTGTTACTGTGATGGAGCTCAGAATAGAATGTCTATTTAGGGTATTGTGTCATGCGTGCTTTGTCCTCACCATCCCAACTTAGGTCCTTATTCCTTGGAGAGTAGGAGAATGAGAGGTGATCTTATAGAAGTTTATAAAATCATGAGGGGCATAAATAAGGTGGATGGTAGAAGACTTTTCCCCGGGGTAGGAGAGTCCAAAACTAAGGGGTATAGATTGAGGGTGAGAGGGAAAAGACTTAAAAGGGACTTGAGGGGCAACTTTTTCACAAAAGGTAGTGAGTATATGGAACGAGCTGCCAGAGGAAGTGGTTGAGGCAAGTACAATTTAAAGAAGCACTTGGATAGGTACATAGAGGGGTGAGGCTTAGAGGGATATGGGCCAAACGCAGGAAATTGGGACTAGCTGGGTGGGCACCACAGTTGGCATGGACTCATTGGGTGAAGGCCCGTATCCCTGTTGTATTGCTCTATGACTCTAATATCTGTTTGACCTTCTTCAAACTCGATCTGAAGTGTGTTGCCCAATTTGACACCATGCACCAAGCCGGGGTATTTGGTATATGGTTGGCATATATTTCTGGTTCTTGTAATCAATATCATGTATAAAGCCTGTGATTCTGTGGAGAAAATCGGTAACATAGAATTTAAACAAAAATTAAGTTGTTGCAAGGCTCCAGTATTGGTTCAGTGAGTTTATCTGATAAGGGGTTGTGCAATGCCTTGGACTGTGTTGCCACAGTAAAGGTGCTGCATTTATGGAGGATGTTGTTGTAGCTAAGCCAGGCATTCCAGCAATGTTCCTATGAAAGGTTGTGCCGTGTTGCCTACCCCTATCGCAATCGACTGTGCTGCTTGTGGATTGAAGAACAGAAAGTCAGTTAACATTTCTGTATTTGATTGCCACTGTCGTAAGTGTACATGCATGGAATGCAGTTGATGAAGTAATCAAACTGGGAAAATAGTTCCCCAGCCCACTCACAGCAGTTGAAAAATCTACCACTTCACAAATAGTGATCATTTGGGAAAGTTATACCTGAAATAAGAATCGAAAACAAAGAAAACCTTCAGCAGGTCAGGCAGCATCTATGGATAGGGAAACAGTTAACATCTCAGGAGAAGGACCCTTCTTGGAACTGATGAACTATCTTTATCGTGAAACATTAACTCACAGATGCTGCCTGTCCAGTTGAAATGGTTCCAACATCTTTGTTTTTTATAACAAAGTGTCTTCAACCTAAGACATTGACTCCATTTCTCTTTCCACAGAATCATACTGATTGCTGAGTGTTTCCAAAATTTTTATTTCAGGTATCCAGCATGTGCAGTTTTTTTTCTTAAACCCATTGACAGTATCTGGAACCATACTCCAGCAAGGCAGGGCAAACAAATTATGACTACCTTTTATCAACTGAATTATCAGTATGAGAGCCGTGAGCATGGAAGTAAATATAGTTGCACAGAGTTTTAGTGTGAAGATTTAGTTTTTTATTTTTCTATCAATAATTAATTATTTTCCTGACAACATGGTAATACTAAAGGTCTCCAATATCCACTTACTACAAAATACAAATCCACGCTTATACATAAAGTGCTGGTCATACAGGATGAGCCAAAGGACTTAATGTAGCTGATTTTAGAAATGGTGGATAGATATTTCCCAGGTGCATCAGTGAACGACGTGTGAATGTATGGACATATCAATGTTTAGATTTTTAACAAGTGATCAATATATAACTGTTTAAGCCCCCAAAATTGGAAGCTGACTTTGAAGGATTACAGCATTTCATTACATATTTTTTGAGAGTTTTCTCTTTGGCTTTAGATTCATGACCTTTCTCATTTTCTGATGTGCTGTACTTTTTCTTTTCCCATTCTGTGTATTACTGATGTGTACTTAGGGAGAGAAGAAAGTATTTTCAAGTTTACAGATGATACTAAACTTGATGGTGCATTGAATTGTGAAGAAGTGAGCAGAACATTAAAGAAGTATGTTGATTGAGTGAGTGGAATGATGACAGATGCAATTTAACGTAATGAAGTGTGAGATGGCACACTTTAGATGTAGGAATGGCAGATGGAAATACAGTTTAAATGGAGAAACACAAGGAGGGGGCTGGTAGTTAACAAAAGTAGAATTTAGGGATCCAGGTAATCAGTCAGAAAGAGTAGCTTACAAGTGAAAAATCCAATCAAGAAAGTAAATGGGATGCTGTGTTTCATCACAAAGTGTAGGATATCAAATCGACCAAGTACTATAATTATACAAAGTATCTTTTATACCTCATCTAAAACTTTGGCTTGAAAATATTTGAAGTACTTCTGCATTGCTTATGCCAGGCCATCTTTTCTTGTGACTTTTACACTGCTGTGCCATTACCCCATACGGAATGACAGTGATTAACATGGCACTACCTCTATTAACAGTGCTCTAGAATTTGCAGCAAACCATTCTTAACACCATTGCCATTTTAATTGTAAATTAATGAAACTAATTACCTGGCAGTAAGTTGATTTACAGGCTTGTGTTTCAGGAACCAAGTTAGTTATTTCCTGAGATTTGGGAATCTTTGCTGAGCTGAGCACAGGATACAGAGTAACTTTCTTTATTAACGCAATTTGACTTATAATGAACATTATTGAGCAAAAATCAGTCTGACTTTTTATTTGGACTCTTAGTCAGTGGAAAGCTGACAACTTTGGAAGTTACCTGATCTCTGTGAGAAATAGAGTCATGGAATCGTTAAGACATCGAAGGAAGCTACCCAATGCATGGAGTCCATGCTGGCTAACTGTAGAAGAATCCAATCAGTCCCATTATTTACTCTATTCTTGTAGCTTCACACCTTGTATCTGTGTCATCTTTGTACCATCTAAAACTGTCCCAATCTTGTATACTTCTATCAAATCTCCCCTCAACCTCCTCTACTCCAAGGAGAACAATGCCAGATTTAATCTAAACTTGTATGTAAACTTTCTCATCACTGGAACCATTCTGATAAATATCCTAAGTATCCTCTCAAGAACCTTCACATCGTTCTTAAAGTGAGGTAACTCGAACAAGATGCAATATTCATGTTGTGGCTTAACCAGAGTTTTTTAAGTACTCAGTATCACAACCTTGCTATTGTACTCAATATCTAATTTTATAAAGCCCAAGATCCCATACGATTTGTTAACTACACTCTTAATTTGTCCTACCACCTTCAAAAATCGATACACATGAATCCCAAAGTCTGTCTGTTCATGCATATTCTTCAGAATTTGATGGCAAAATGTATATTGCCTCCTATCACTTCTGTCAAAATGCATCACCTTGCACTTCGCTGTATTGAATGTCATTTTCTGCGTGTCAGCCCATCCTGCCAGCCTATCTGTGTCCTGTTGCAGTCAATTGGTATAATCCTCATAGTTTGTCACACCCCTAAGTTTGGTATCATCAGCAAGTTTTGAAATTTTGCTCTGTATTCCAATATCCAAGTCATTTATATATATCAAAGGAATCAGCAGTCCTGGCACTGACCTTGGGGAATACTACTGACATCCATCCTCCATCCTGAAAAGCAACCATTTATCACAACGTACTGCTTTCTGTACTTAAGCCAATTTTATATATCAAAGCTGATACTGGACCTCCTATTCCATAGGCCTCAATTTTGTTAACCAGTTTTAATGTTGTTCCTTGTCGCACATTTTCTTAAAATTCATATAGACAACATCCATGCCAATTCCTCCTTTTTTTCCTAATACTTCATCAAAAAGTTCAGTCAAACACAATCTACTTTTTATAAATGCTTAATTAAAGCTCTCTGTTATATTTATTTACCTGATTGTTGTCTCTCAAAGTTTTTACATCACCAATGTCAAACTCATGAATTTGTAATTACTGGAATCTCCTTACAAGCTTGCCTGAGCAAAGGTGTTCATACTTGCCATTTTCCAATCCTATAACACTCCACACATCAAGGGAATTTGAAAGATTAATAGCAGGTCTTTCCACAATCTTCACCCCACACTTCCCTCAGCAAGGCAAGATGCAAGCTATCTGGACCAAGCAACTTTATCACTCACTGTACAACTCAACTTTCAATAATCGCCTGCTTATCATTCTTCATCTCATCCCTAATCTTTAACATGTCCACTTCTGCCATGTCAGTGTTCTCTTTTGGTAAACGCACCAACATAGAATACTTATTAAGTATCCTAACTTTGCCCTTTGTCTCTCAGCATATATCACGCTCTTTATCCCAAATAGGTCGCAACCAATTTACATTTATATACCAGTAGAAGATTTTTAGGCTCCATTTTATATGAACTGCTATTCTCTTATTTTCTATTTGCCAACCCTTTCTTCCTCTCATCCATTTATATTTAGCCCAGTTCTTGCTTGAAGAATTCACCAGACATGTTTCATCACTTTCTCTATCTCCCTTTTTGTTTAAGGATTCCTGACTATGATTTCCTCTACCTTTCCCTCTTGTGAGAATATACCTTATCTGTACCTGAAAGATATAGTCCTTAAAGATCTCCCAATATTCTGTATCAGTTTTTTCCTGTCAATCTTTGGCTCCATTTTTTCTGGCTATATACCCTTTCATCCCTTTGGTTAGCCCTGTTTCAGTTCAGAAATTGTACTTTAGATCATCCCAAGCCTTTCTCCATTACTAAACCAATCCTTATTGCTTTTACTAAAAATTCTCCCACTGACACTTGGCTCACCTAAATTCTTAAGCATTGCCTCCTTTCTAGTTGGGCATACTTGTCAAGGAACTCGTATTGACCACATTTCAGAAATTGCTCCCCCTCCTTTCAGTTTACTCTTAACGTTATCACAATAGATATTTGGGTCATTAATATCCCCAGTGTTATTACTCTATAGATCTTACACAGCTCTGTAATTATACTGCAGACTTGCTGTTCTATCTTCCTCTTGTTATTTAGAGGTGAATGGAATACTCCTGGTTAGTCTGCTTCTTAATCCTAACTGAATAAATCGAGTTCTGACCACACCCCCGACCAAAGACATCCTCCCTTTCCAACACTAAAATACCTTCTGTAATCAGGACCACCACCCCTCCTCCTTTTCTTCATTAACACTTTCCATTTACAAATATTAAGCATCCAATCCTCCTATTTTTAAACCATCTTTCCATTCTTGCTGCTATTTCATATTCCTAAATGGCTATTTGTGCGTTTAGTTCATTCAAAACACTGTATGCTTACATACCTGCATTCTAAACTTCTCATAATTCCTCCTGGTCTGCTCCTTTACCACCTCCTCTTGTTCCATCCAACATTCTCTCTTTAAGAGACCACTTAAAACCCTGTCTTTAAAGAGACAGTAATCATTTGTAATACAATTTAGCATATGGATTGCGATTCCTGAATTTATGAATGTGCACCATTAAATAATAGAGGTTCTTTAATCAGGATTAGGATACCAATCCAAATCAAGTCTTTTGAACTTTGAAGCAATGGTGTAACAGTGTCGGGACAGTCCTGATCCATCATGAGGGGCAGGATCATCAAGAACAGGGTGTACCATTTCTGTTTTACCATCATGCCGTGTTGGGTCATTTGGCCACCCTGTGTATGCCAGCTCTCTAAAAGAGACTCAACCCATTTTCCCAAAAGGGTTAATAATGAATTGTATTGATAATAGTAGACAGTATTATCTTTTTCCCTTGTTGCAGAGGAACCAAGAATTTATAGCCATAAACTTAAAACTGAGAACTAGACTTGTTAAAAGTAAATTCAAAACTATTTTATACGAGGTTGTGGGAATGTGGAATGCACTTCAATGGAAAGCATAAAAAGGCAAAACAATTGACTTGTTCAAAAGGAAGGCACTTATATCGAGTAATATGGAGAAAGGGATAGAAATAGTGATTAACACCACTATAGCTGGCCAATTAACAGAAAAGAATCAAAGGACTGAATGCCTGTTCCTGTTCCTTTCATAAATTTGCTTAATATTGATGTTGCCTATTTTGGGGATTGGTTCAATGATTTATAATTCATCACTTGTTTGTAAATGTAGATGCTGAGAAATTCATTTCCAGTTGACAGTTTTAAACATGCTTTATTAGAGTTGTATTCTGCCTCTGGAGTTCATTCCATCGAAACTAATGGAATAAAATTTCTGAAGCAGAGTAAAACATATTGAAAATCCAAAATAACTGCAGATGCTAGAAATCTAAAACAAAAACAGAAATTGCTGGGAAAAAAACTCAGCAAGTCAGGCAGCACATATGGAAAGAGAAGCATTTAATGTTTCAGTCTGCAACCATTTGTCAGAACATGTTTGTGCTACAGTTTAGCACTTCTGATGAGGAATACATTTCAAAGCAAAAATTTAAGCAAAATATCCTATTTGAGACTTAAGACCTCATTTCAAGTTTTCTGCCATTGAGTGCTAACACTAACTTTCATAGAGAAAAATTAGTTGCAAGAGAGGTCACTTACGATCTTTTGTATAATTTTCACGTCAATAATGTTGATAGTGCTACCACAACATATTCACATTTCATCACTGTAGTCTCACAGATTTGGTAAAATCACCCACAGAACAAGTAGCATAAATTGAATTGCTCCCCTGGAGGAATACTATATAGTGTTTCAATCTATGATTTCAAATGACAATTCTAAACCAGATGAACTTCATTGTTGTGATTTGTGAAGTACTATTCTGTTCATTCCCAGAGATCTATTATTCTTTGTGGGTGCTACATTTTTGGCTGTTGCCTTATTCTGAAGATTTAGATAATGCAGATAGGTGTGAATCAGGCACAAGCAAAGCAGATATAATGTAAGATGCCAACATACTGGTGTAGCAATGAATTCACAGTGTCTATGTTGTTTACAGTGGTCTTTCACTTGAATTTATTGAATCCCAAGTAATTCCATGTTCTCTTGCCTAAATGAATAACTGTAAAAGGTCTAAGCAAATCCACAGAATAGAACTTACTTTAGTTTACATTATCCTCCAAAGAGAAAGGCAGAACATAGAAAGAAGGTTGCGCATTCTGTTAGGAAGGTGTGTCAGAGGTTTCTTAATGCATAAGCCTGGGTGCTTCCTATTGGATGTACCAACTATTATTAAACTGTTACATTGTCTATACAGCTCAAAAACTGTTTATTCAGTCCTGTAAACCTATGCCAGGTTTTAACTCCACATGAGCCTCTTCCTACCATTCTTCTTCTAATCACACCAATCCTTCGATCCCTTTCTCCCTCATGTGTTCATCTAGTTATCCCCTCAGTACACTTATGGTATTTATGTCAACAACTCCCTGTAGTGACAACTTCAACATTTACAACTCTTCAGGTAAAGAATTCTCCCCTGAATTTCCTATTGTTTTATTAGTGACTATCTTGTATTAATAGCATCTGATTTTGCACTCCTCCAGGTGGAAACATTTTCTCCATGGCTACCACTACCTTAAGATCTTCAAACTGGTCACCCTGCAGCCTTCTGTAAAGATGAATCCCCAGCCTTCATCCTTTCCTGTTAAATGTATGCTCGCAAATCTGACATTGACAATTCCTTTCCTCCTACAGGTGCTGCTTCACCTGCTAAATTCCCCTGATGCAGGGTTTCCACCCAAATCGTCAACAATTCCTTACCTCCCATAGATGCTGCTTGACCTGCTGAGTTCCCTGATGTAGGGTTTTGACCCAAAATGTCGACAATTCCTTTCCTCCCACTGATGCTGCTCGACTTGCTGATTGTATGTTGCTTCAGATTCCAATATCTGCAGTCTCTTGTGTCTCCATCATTCTTCTGAATATTTTTTGGATCATTTCTATTGCCTCCATGTTATCTTTTTACAACATGGTCATTAGAACAGTGTTTAATCAATGTTTAACATGAATTTAACTTCTCCACTTTTCAATTATATTCTGCTAGAAATGAAACCCAGTGATTGCTTTGCTATTTCTGTTGGATTATTAACCTGTATCACTTTTATTAATGGTTTGTAAATTTGTTCCACTCTTCTAACCCATTTAGACTTTTATTATCTGAAGACTATTTTCTGCTTTATTCTTCCAAACAAATTGTACTTCGTCACACTTAATTATATTGAAATTCTTTAATAATGCATCCTGATTCTGTTGTCTTAGTAATGTCTCCTAGTATTATGTGTTACACATTCCCCTCCATTCACCCAAAATTTGGAGTCAAGATGTACTTTCAGAAATGTAAATTGTGAATATTTACTTGCATACATTGATAAATTCATACACTGTTGCGATAAAGCTGGCTTAAAAAGATTAGAGTAGAAAAACTGTACTGTGCCCATCAGCCTCCAGTGAGACTAACAAATAGGTTATACAATCCTGAGCAGCATTCCCTTGGCTTTAATCTAACACTTGAAGCTGGCATAGTTTCTGAGAACTCAATAGCATATCAGAATGTTGCATTATCACTGTGCATGTTTAGAAATTGCCTATTCTTTCTGAAGTGAATCCAGATAGAATCACAGAATGGTTACGGCAAACAAGAAGGCCATTCAGCCTGTTGAGTTCATATCAACTCCGTGTAAGAGCAATTCATTTATTATTTTCCCCACAGTTCACCTACATTTCCAAGTCTTGTGCCATCTGCATATTTAGAAATTGTGCCCTGGACACCTGAGTCCAAATCGCTAATATGTATTATTAAAAGCAGTAGTCCTAGTTAAGATCTCTGTAAAGTAACAGCCTCGGAGATGTTCCACAATATGTTTCCCTCCAGTTCAAAAATCCTAATGATAGTCACCTGCATCTTCTGCAGTGCAACCACTTTCTTCCACTGTGGTCACCAGAACTAAAAGCAGTACTCTAGGTGTGGCCCAATCAATGATTTATATAGTTGTGTTATAACATCTCTGGTCTTACATTCAATGGCTGGCAAATGAAGGCAAGTAAGCCGTTTCCCTTCTTAACCACCTTATCTACCTGTGCTGCTGCCTTCTGGAAATCTGGGACATGTACACCAAGATTATTTCCATTCATTATGTATATCTAGCCTTTTTAGTCCTCCCGAAACACATCACTTGATGTTTTTCAATATTAAATTCCATTTGCTACTGCTCTGTTCATCTTACCAACTCATCAATATGAATTAAAGACAACAGTCTTCACTATTAACAACACCATGAATTTTTGTGTTCATCTGAAAATTGCTAACTATGTATCTCTTATGTTCATATCCAGATTATTAATGGATGTAACAAACAGCAAAGTTCCTGGCAACAATCCCTGTCATGCATTGCTGGTCACAGGGTTACAATCGTAAAAACAATCCTTGACTATCAGTCTCTGCCTCCTATCACCGAGCCAATTGTGGATCCAATGTGCCAAAGTGCCCTGAATCCCATGGGTTCTTACTTTTTGGACCAGTCTTCTGGACTGGGCCTTGACAAGAGCCTTGTCAAAGGCCATACTGAAGTCAAGGTAGACTACATCAACTGGATTGCCCTCATTAACACACTTAGTTAATTCTTCAAAAAATTTAATCGAATTAGTCAGATAGGATCTCCCCTTAATAAAGTCATGCTGACTGTCCTTGATTAATCCTGTCTCTCCAAGTGCAGTTTAATCATATTCTTATTTTTTCCAATACTTTTCCCTACCCCTAATGGATTCACCAGACTGTAATTACCTGGCTTATCCCTGCTGCCCTTCTGGAATAAAGGTTAGTAGTAAATGTTGAACAATCCCTGAAGCCGGAGCACTCAGAGGAAATCCACATGGTCACATTGAGAACATAAAAACTCCACATAGACAGCACCCAAGGTCAAGCTTGAACCTGGGTCTGTGGTGCTGTGAAGCAACGGCGCTACCAGCTGTGACACTGCCCAGTATTTCCTTCCTTATCTTTCCTGAACATTCTACTTCTGGGAGTATTTAGAGCCCATCCCTGCCCTTTTGTTAGCCAGTTATTCTAAAGACATTGCAATCCCACATGGAGCTAGCAGCTCACCACCCTTTTTTAATGCATTTCTTGCATTTGCATGCATGCACTGTAAACCTATCTTGGATCTTTTTGTACTCTCTTTTAAATTTGTTCTGTCTAAAAACTTACACTTTCCTGTTCTGTTATTATTTATCATTTCCAATCATTTTTGATATTTTTTTCTCTTCTTCATTGCTACCTTTCTGTGCTTAACTACCTGCCAAATTGGTTTAAATCTCCCCTTCCTTCCTCCAAGCTTGTGAATTCATGACAGTGAGCACATTGAAATTACTGCAAGAAAATAAATGAGACACCTATGTACCGTATATTCTAATTTCCTCATAAATATAGAGTGCTGCGGCATGTATGCCAGTACTTATCAGCAATAAGTGATTTTGAAGAGGACCAATACACAGCTGATGAGGGTAAATATACACTGTCAGTGCATTGAGGTGGCTTGGAACACCAACAAACAAATGGCCAAGCTCAGGTGCAATTGTCTTGAGGGAGGGAATCCAGAAGCTGCTTTGTGGATAGAATACCAGTGCATCCGCTACTGCTTTAGGCGACGGAGAGCTGAGGACGCATGGAAAATGGATCAGGAACCAGTAAACATTGATCCAGGAATCCTTCAGAGTTGAATGTTGATTGTTGAATGTTTGTGGTTACCAGTGGGGTCAGTATATATGCATAGTAAGGAGTAAGAATGATAAACAAGGACTGGAGGAATGAAGCCAAGGACAGTGAAAGGTAAATCTACATGATCAGTGTTGGTGAAACAGTAGAAGATCCAAAGGTGGATCTATAATTATTGCTTATTTTATCAGGCACTAAAAGAAATGGGTTTAGGTCTCTGCTAATATAGCATGTGGTGATGGTGTAAGACCCTACAATTTCAAATCAGAGGATGTTGGTCAAGTAGGTGTTTACTGAGATATACTAATGCTTTGCAATTAGTATATCTCTAGTATAAAACTAGAACAATAAAGAACCCCTTTGTATGAATACAAGGAACTAATCTACTTCTGGGTAAAAGGTCCTTGATATAGTCATCTTTTATCATCTCTCTTTCTGCCATAGTCCACAAGTATTTCAAAACTCAAACTTGGTACCTAATCCTGATTCAACTCATCTTGTTTGTTACTTGTTTCAGTCTCTGTGTTATCATATGGTTTCAGTCTTATGTCTTACTTGTTAAAGGTATTTGATGAGAGATTAATCAGATTCATGACACTCTGTGAGCTCACACTCTGAACCTGTGGAGCAGAATATTAAGAACAAATCATGTTATCTCTTTTCAAGTGAGAAACTTCTTTCTGAGCACTGTTGTTACATTCTGGTAGCTGCTGTTGATTGTTGTTTGCTTGAGTTAATGGTAAAATGAGTGTATATTCATAGTCAGTTATTGGAATGCATCGCTCCAGATTTTCTTTGGTATGGAGGACCTGTTCTCAGAGGCCCAGTAAATCCCAATGGAAGTGCATGGAATTTCCTTTAGTGTTTGCATGCCAATTTAGTTGATTTTTTTTAAAGTTTAGATTTTGTGTACATTTCACCACTTTATGGAATCCAGCACAGAGTGCAGCTGGGAAATGGCCAGCGGAGTTCAGCCAGTGAGTTTGAGACTTCCATGTTCACACTGGAGCCCCAAAACTTATTGGCATTTATGCTGAGAAATGCAGGTGGTTCCATTGCAGATTTGCTGGCAAAAGAGAACAAAATCTGAGTCGTTGCTGTCTGCAGTTATGTACTGAAACTCTTCCTGATCATTGTTTCAGTGATTACAAGACTGTACTGTTTTAAGGTGAATGCAATGTTATACTGAGTTATTTGATATTACATTAATAGAAACCACAATCACAAGGATTACCTTTTCTTGGTTAACTTGTATCCAGCAAAATAACCACAGTCTTATGTGGAAAAATTGGTTTTCTACCAATAACTGACCACTTCCCTATAACCAACAGAATACTGGCAGTTTTTTTTAAATAGAATACCTCAGCACAATCAGCATCCATCAAGAATTCAGATCTCTCAGAAAGTTTAAAATAGTGCTATTCCAGAACTATTGAACAAATGCAAAGTACCAATTCTGGTCTAAATACTGCCCTAGATTGATAGTGCCTGCATTAAGACAGCCAAGCAACAGGAACTTACGGATTACTGCACACCTTGATGGATTTCCTCAGCCAGGAAACATGTAAATTTTCATTAAGACATAAAGTACCTTGTATATTTTTGTATTAACCTGCTGAAATTCTGTAATTTATTAGGTTGGAAGCTGTTCACTGTGGTTGCTACCCATTGTGCCCTAAAGCCTTAGTCTATCCAGAGATCTTTCCAGGTAAGTTACTTGAATGAACAAATTTTAGCTTGTGAAACATGTGGAGCAAACTACTTCTTCCTCCACCAGCTCTACACCCCACCACAGTTCTTCCCCCTCCCCCACTGCCAAGTCAGTTCCTGAAAGAGGGGAAAAACAACAACAACAACCTGCATTACATAGTACTATTAAAATAACACATGGTCCTACAGGAGTAATAGGCAAATCAAATTTAACAAGGAGCTGTAAAAGGAGACATTAGTACAAATGAGTGGTTGAAGTCTTAAAAAGCTTTCTGTTAAGCGGGGAGAATAGAAAGACGGAGAAGTTTGGAGAAGCCATTCCGGAGTTTATGGTCCAGGCAGCTGAAAATAATCAGCTAAAATCAATAATGGGTGAATTGCAACAGAAAATGCTGGAAATACTCAGTATGTCAGGCAGCATCTGTGGAGAGAGAGAGTGAGAGAGACAGAATTAACATTTAGGGTCAAAGACCCTTGTCAGAATGAAGAGATCTGGCACGGATCACTTTCGCTGGATTCCTGATTGAGTGCCGTAAACTTTGTAATTCTACATTATCATTAATTTTATGGGTCAAACATTTTCATTATGTTTTCCTTTACAAGAGGAAGAGGAAAACACAGCCATTTATGATGAAGGATCTTCAACGTGAAACATTAACTCTTTTTTTTCCACAGATGTATCCTGACCTGAGTTTTTACAGCATTTTCCGTATTTTGTTAAGGTTTCCAACAGGTTTTTGATTTCTCTGTGGAAGAACTAAAATTGGTTGTGCAAAAAGCCACAACTGGAGGAAGTTAGAGAGCTGTAAAGTTTGTAGAGCTGGAATAATATGGAAGGCCGATGCCATGGAGAGATTTGAAAACAAGTCTGAGAATAATAAGCTTTAGCCATTGCCAGACTGGAAGCCACTGTTAATATAAGATGTAGGGAAAATGGGTAAGGAAAAAAACTCAAATCTCCTCTGGTATTTTCTGGTGACCAAAGCTAGTCCAAGAGATAACATGAGCCAAATGTTATCTATAAAGACAATTCAATAGGTGTGATCTCAGCTGGAGTCAAGATCTACTCTGCTTCTCTCAAACCCCTTGTGGATTATGACTGAAATAGTTGTATAGAAACAAAGACTAAACTTTAAAAAAAAAGAAAATTCATAAGAAAAACAGGAAGAACATAGAGCCTTGAAGAACCTTTTGCTAAGTAAAGATAAAAGATCCTAATGAGAAAAGTTATCCAAAATAAATGTTTTTTTCTACTTTATTATATAACTTTTACAGATTTTTGTTTATTTAAAGGGACAACGTATTGGTTATATAAAAATATATGTTATGTCTTAGTGTTTGGAATTAGAAAGCCATCTTAAAATCTGTTTACATATTTTCTTATGCTTAACAATATAATTGTATCATTATTCTGTGATTCTGTTGTTCCACTTATAAAGGAAAACACCATGAAGATATCATTCATAAAATTAATATTTGTAGGATAATGTAGAGTTTACAATTTCAGTTGGCATCCAGCCAATGTAATCTGTAGCTGATGTCAATGGTCTGTATCAGGCTCCTCCCAGTATATTCATTTACCCTATGTGCATATCCTTCTTTCCTCATACATAACTGATTTCTCCTTTCATTTACATTAATTGTTCAACTACAGCATACAGGAACAAGTTATATATTTTAACTACCCGCTGGGTAAAGAGTTTTTACCTGAATTCTTTATTGGTTTTGTGGAAACTTTATTGGATTTATTGATCCTTTTAATTTATATTTTAGAAACAATAGTTTCGTTGTGCAGAGGAATTTCTGTTTAAGCAGTCGTACTTAATAGAGACCTGCAAAACCTTTAATCCCTTTGTAGAATAGGTTAAAAGGGAAAAAATGGTGTTGGTTAGAGATTGCAAGAGTCTTCCATCTCACTTTTACTAGCAAGTTTGTATTGGGTTTAATCCAATGTATACTTCTCCTCTTGCACAATGTAGGCAGTATAATCCTGCCAAACTTTGCACTCTAGCTTCACCTCCAAACCCTCAACTCTTCAAGCGGTTGGTCTGATGCCATCGTGAATCCAGACACAGAGGAGTAAACTGTAGCCAAACACCAAGCCAGGATATTTATTCCCACGGTATTTCATTTAGCTTGGCATTTTAATGGACCAGTGAGTTGATTTTGACAATGCTGTCTTAAGCCTGTCCAAAAAGCACAGTGCAGGGACTTCTTTGTTGGTACATGGGCTACAACCTTTTTTGGAGACATCTATTCTCTGATACGGAAGGCTTCATTTGTTCTAATACCTGACTTAGTGTGAACTGCATTAAATTCACATTCTGTTCTGGCCGTATTCATCTTAATGCATTTCAGCCTTACATAGACAAAGTCACCTGTCCAATCCCACGCCAAGTCAGGCACGGTGCGGCTAAAGGGGAAGATAATTATTTTACATTAGTTCACTATCTTAATTATTTTGATATTTTTGTATGTGAAACATTTTATTATTCATTCATTTATTTTAAGTCATTTTCTTTGATATCTTTTAAAGAAACATTTAAAATGATGAAAATTCTTGACAGTTTTGATGGAAAGCAAAGCTCCACACCAAGGTGTCTGCCCCAGTCCTGATCGCACTGAAACCTTGTCATCTAACTTACTGGGAAGGGTCAATTAGGTGCGCCCTATGTATCTGTCCCACAGCCCCTACAATTGGGAGGCAGTCTGGGTCCATCACGAGCCAGCCAAGATAAAACTAAGTCATGCGGCGTTAATCAATAAAGTGACCATTCTGTAAGGTTTTCTTTCATAAAAAAAGATGCATGTGATTTATTTACAGAGATGTACCTCTACACCACTACTCAACAGCTGTTTAAGAAGCTTCAGAATTTCTGCAAGAGACCAGATCTTGTAAGAAGGAAGGCTATTGAGGTAACTTATTTAATTAACTAACACAGGAAAAACCAAAGGATGCATGCATGAACAGCTGCCTATGTTATCACTGGCTGAATTACTGAATGCAATTTTTTTTTACTTTGTAAGTGCAAAAATTAGAAGTGATGCAAACATTTACAATACTAATCAGAAAATGCTGCAATTCAAAACAAAGCTTTGCATTTATTCGATACTATGATTTAAAAAAAAAGTGAAATAAGCTTGGACTTTAAAGGAAGGAGGATGCAGATATCATACATTATGTTTATCTAGATTAACATGAAACAAGAATGAATAAGAAAACCAACAATACTAATATTCTATGAATGGGAATTGGCTGATTCAAAAGGAATTCATCAATGATAACAAATGTTTCAAATACTAACTGCATTTTAGACAATTCAGACTTAGGCAGTGTGTGAACTGAAATCCACTTGGCTTTTATTATAGGCTCTCAGATCCATGGAATTGAGGTTTTCATAAAGGATTATGAACATGCCCATGTTTTCAAATGCTTAGCTAAGCTGACTAATCCATAAGCAAAGTTAGTATGGACACTTAACAGGTAGCAGGTTAACCAAAGGGCTCATTTGACTTGCCATATATGAAAATCAAGTCTGGTAACATCAACTTATTATAGTAGATGTAATGGATAAAAATAATTTGAAGGATGTCTGGAAAATTCAAATAAAGTACTAAAATATTTAAATGTCAAAAATGCTTTGTACTTGAAGATTACTGATGAAATGTTACCAAGTGAATATGAATACAGTACCAAAATTAGATTCTCAGAAGTCTCTGCAGAAATCTTGCATTTTTGATTAGCATTCAGAGCAAAATAAATCTCAGCATCAATGATACAGGATTTTCAAAAATAAATAACTTTCCCACTAAAATAAAGATATCCAACTGGTTAAATAATAAATGAACTAATTGAATAGGGAATTGACATTCAGATGCTGGACATGCATGTTAATATTCTGATATTCTGAGTCTTTAGATTTCTATAATGCTTAAATATGCTTTGGGAATGATAGTTCCACTAGAACTCTGATGGGGAATAAAAAGATGTAGTGCGATAGTTAAGTACCCTTCTACACAATAGGACAGCTTGGTATAACATGTCTTTCAATGGTTGCATTATATTAAAACACAGTTTGTATGTTGGAATAATAAATATTATGGTGACTTTACTCTATCTTATTTGCTTATGTTTGGATACAATTGTGAATCTAAATTTGCTTCCATTATTTTATAGGATCATGTGGAGTCCTGTTGAGTTTTAACTGCATTTGTAAGATATAATAAGACTTCCATAAAACTAATTTCAGAATTCAAACTGGATTCCCAAAGGGAATTTCTCTTCAGAAGAATGTGTGTCTTGGCTAAAGTCAAGGGAACTGGAAACCTAACCAGCTTAAATGGCAGTGAATTTTTGAATATCATTTAGTATTTTATTAACTAAAACATCTGCACCGTTAATTATTGACAGCTTTTTACTAGACCATCACTCTAATTTCAGTAGCCATTTAAATGAAACTTTAACATAAAAAGAACCCCATTAGTTTAACTCTGCAAAATGGTAAACCCCTGTCATTTAGGTCAAAAATGTGCGAAACAAAAACTCAATTTAACACACAATTTCAAACTCATTATCTTTCAATGTCTATTAACTTGGCAATGGTTCAGATGCCAGCTCATAATACTTAAGAATGCTGAGTGCACAGTTCCTCAGTCCCTCATCATTCCTGCATGCTGCATACTACACATTCTTCTGGTTAAATTTGAGCTTTAAAGGGAAATTTTTGTCAACTTTCCAGCTGCATCCAGTATTTGAACCTTTCTAATTCAATAACGGGTGCTCCTACATTTTGTAGTTAAGCTATTTCACCGAATAAATGATTAAGTCGATTGTCTGGTACAACATTTCCAATAATAGGTGCCTCTTTTCGGTACCTGTTTATCCTTCGACAGAGTGTTAAACTTTGGCATTGAAGCATAAATGTGATTGACAGGAATGTCACTGCAAACTGATTTTTCCGTTTTTATATGTCCTCAAAACACTTCCAACAGTGGGTGACGAAAGAGGCTAATCATGATGATTCGGCAGTGCAGTGTTTTAGCATATTGTCCTTTCATGTTTGGAACTTGGGTTTGAAGTAAACCCAAATTGTTGAGATGAAAGTCTCTCGACATGATTCCTATGTAAATTTAGTTTGGACAGTTTTAAAACAAACCCTAGTGAACATTTGTTAACAGTAGAAAGTTGTCCAAAATTTGAATATGTTAAGGTTAAGGATCATATGCCTGAGACATAACTGGGGTGATATGGGTGATGTTGCTGGAATCTTAGTGATAACTACTTTTTATCATAGGAAATTTAGTCTAGATTAGTGCTAGAAGAATAACCCTGTGAATTTTAGTAAAGGAGAAATACCAAATAAGGGAGTAAATTAGTTGATTGATAGCAAACATCTTTTTACTAATAAGAGCTGGATATATCAATGAAGAATCCATCTGGATTGTTCTAACATGTACTTGTCCTCCTGTGTTTCCAATTTTGCCCAATCAAAGGAACCTGATGAGAATGAGAAGATACTTTAAATTATTAACTCGCTATGCCCTGACATGTTAAATGTACATTGCCACTATGTATTCTAAATAGATTTTTTAGCAGGTAGTTATTAATTAAAAAGAATGAAACAAGAAACTTAAAACCTATAGCCAGAATTGCATTCTGTGGTATTCTCTGTATTAGATAAATCAAATTGTTCCTTATGCGCAAAAAAGTCAATTTGGTGCGCTTCTAATAGTTTTTAAAAACTCACAATTCTGTTGCTACTATGAAAGGTGAATTTTATGAAAATGAACACAGTCATAAGAGCAATGAGACATGGTATCCTTGATATAGGAATAGTTTGTTGTCCACCATAGGCTCAATAAAGTCTGAGGTCTCAATGGTGAAGACTACTTAGTTCAATCCCCAATCCAGGCAGCCAGCACTTCTGCCACTTCAGCACAATGCAGTGTGCTGCATTCTTGAAGTTGCTATCTTTCAAATGAAAATGTTAAACAAAGGCTCTTCCTTTCCATTCGGTTGAACATAAAGGAGCCCAAGACACTCAACATCTCAATCAACTGCTCCAAAAGCAGATTTCTCAGAGTTTAAGCAAGCACCTTAAGCAAGTAAAAACTCCACATAAATGCAAAATTTTATTAATAAAAGATGAGGTATGGCCAATCTTAACACAGTTCACAGTGCTTTCTCAGACCACAGAATTGCCCAATATTCAATGCAGCTGAATAATAAACTGCCTGTCAAGCTCGCACTGATCATGAAGAAAGTCTGTGGAGGAAATGGATATGTTACACTGTTGTATTATTCCATCCACTCAATATGACTTGGAATTTTACTATGCACATATTGTATGGTGTCCCTGCCAAAAGGGTCTTTTTATGCTAAAGCAAAAGAGCAGAGAAATATTCCATTCCCCAATATTGACAGCAGAGATTCACAATGTCTATTGCCCATCAAAGTATTTACTGAGGTTGAAGTTCTGGTAAGTGATTGAACCCAAAGGGCAGGAGTAAAAGCATTATTGACTATAATTCTCTAGTTGTAGGAGCTAAACTTTTTACCTTCACGTTGAAGTTAGTGAATTTGATGATGTAATAATATCCTTGGGCTCTGAGCATTATTATTTATAAATCGCTCAATAATTTAATACTGTCAATCTCCAAAATGGTCAAATTTGTATACTGTTGCTCCTTGAAATACTGTTTGGATAGTATGAAATCTTATTAAAGAACTGATACTTAAACTGTAGCCAAAGGGTAAAATAAATACTGACTGACATTTGCGAGATAGAAATGTTAAAGTGTTGTCCCTTGAAGTATAAGTAACCTGTGCATGCAATAATATATCCTGGATGACCTTTACAGCCCTAGTGGCTATATTTAACGCTTTCACTGATAGCTGAGCTTTGTCTTTTCCCTAATACCTATCTTTTTCCTCATCTCTCCAGGAATATACTTAGTCATTCCCATGAATTTAAGTCAAAATTGTGCCTACATAGAATCCAACTCTGTTTTTACAACATTAACCATGATGACTGACTCTATAATAGACACCACACAAAATACTGCAGATGTTATAAATACTCAGCAGCTCAGGTAGCAACTGTGGGGAGAGAGAGGGAGATTCAATGTTTTAGATTGACAGCCTTTCCTCATTTGTTATCAACATTAAAAATGTCAATTAATGAGAAAAAGATTGGGGCTGAGAGGATTTTAAAATATTTGCTAAACATAAATTGGATTTTGTCTTTGATAGATTTTCATGGTTCTCTGTTGTCACAGTTGTGTCTGGATAGTTGCATTTGTTGTTACTTCAGTAAATATAAAGCTAGAGAGCTAAGGTGAGATAGCAAGAAGTGTGACAACAGGGCACTGAGTAATATCAAGATCAATTACTTGATTTAGAAGTTTAGATCTAATTTTGGAAATTGGTTTCCTGTGGTTAACAACAAGCTGTCTTCTGATTGAGAAAATTGATGTGAACTGATCAGGTGATTTTATTGATCATATGGTAATTTTGAAGGCTTTTCTGTGTACTTTGGTCTTTGTATGCACCTATGATTGGGAAGTACAATAGATTGAGCTACCCAGAGAGAGAAAAACATTAAAGATCATTATTCTATTTTGCAGAATATTTAGTGAATTATAATACAGAAAAGAACAGTTGTTTCTGGACTAATTTGACTGTTTTTCATTATGTTCAGAAACATATACAGAGTATAACAATTGGGTGGATAATTCTGTCAAAGTTGATGATATCCTAAAACATAAGCATAAGATTCGAGAAGCTGATAAACTTAAACCAAATTTTAGGATGCATTACACACTTGAACACGCTCCAGGCTATTTTCATTCTCTCCTTTCAATACAGCCCTCCATGTATTTTCTAATTCAAAGCATTGCTTTTGGTCTTCATATCTATAATTACCACAGACTAAGGTTTAACATTATGACTTAGAATCATGTGACAGGAAGAGTGCAGCTTTACAAGATTATGACACTGACGTATTTCTATTGGGAAATAGTATGTGTCCATATGAAAGAGAAGAAGGAAGTTTTAGTGAGAAATAATGGGCTTTCTTTCATTAGATTATGACTCTCGTTTAGGTATAATATAATAGATGACTGTCAGTCCATTACAAAGCAGCTGTTCAATCAAGTGAATCTCAAAATATCATGGACCAAAAGATTGAAATTGTGCTTTCAACTATCTGCTGCTTATTCTGTGTTATTTATGATAGTGTACAGTGTAATCCTTTACATTTTTAAACCTATGTACAATGGTGCAGTATAAGCTCTGATGAACTGGAAGGTTAATTAAGATCATTGTGATATAAGAACTCTGTGAATATCAAGTGGATATATTTCCAACATCATATGTTACTGAGGTTGGAAAAAATAAAACTAGGAAGTAATATTATTGCAAGCAGTAGGTAAGGATGATTTTTAGCATAGTTCATTTATGTGCATCTTAAACAGTAATTACTAGTATAACTATTCTTCTTTATTTTCTATTCCTTCAGTTGAAATGGGATAAGTTATTGATATCGAGTGGGAAAATCGAAGTTCTTTGAAGTTAATTTCTAATATTAGAACATCCATGTAACCTTTCATGTGCTTTAATAAAGGGACCCAGTCCACAAACCATCAATTAGTTGTATAGATGTATTTAGGATGCTCTCCCACATGTATCAAGAAATTGCAATAGTTGTCTTAATTGTTTTTGTTACTGAGTTACTGCTGAGAGGTCCATATTGCTAACATCACTGGATAGATGTTCTCAATGGCTTCTGATGGTCATTTCAATTACATTGATTCTTGGATAATATGTGTGATCAATTGAAAGACAGCCTGAAGGTTTTAGTGAGAAATAAATAGATTTTCTTGCACTAGGCTTTAAATATTGGGTTTTGAAGTGATCAAGTAATGGCCCACATGACAATCTAGACCCATTCCATTTGTTTCAGGTCAACATTATAGAAACATCATTCTATGAGATCAGCTCCAAAGCAATTCTTGGTCTTGTTATGCTAAATGACCATTGGAAATATGATCAGTGGCAACGTTGCCAACACTGTCACTGATTGCAGTGGTGAGCGGAGGTATGGCAATTTCCTAATTTTCGGTGAATGGCCCAAATATCCCAGGCACTTATGCGACCATTTAAATTCACTTTTGCCTCAGTACACTATTGATGTGCTATTCTTATGGTTAGGAAATTGCAGCCAGTATTTTTTTCAATATTTCTTACAAATAAAACAAAATTCCACATTTTACCTACCAAGTATGATTTGGAATTCTTTGGCAGTTCTGGACGAATTTGTACTTTTCCATAAAATGTACATAAATAGAACATTACAGCATAGTACAGGCCCTTTGGTCCACGATGTTGTGCCGACATTTTATCCTGCTCTAAGATCTATCTAACCCTTCCCTCCCACATAGCCCTCCATTTTTCTATCATTCATGTGCCTATCTAAGGGTCCCTAATGTATCTGCCTCCACCACCCCTGCCGGCAGTGCGTTCCATGCACCTACCACACTCTGTGTAAAAAAAACTTACCTCTGACATCCTTCCTATACCTTCCTCCAATCACGTGAAAACTGTACCCCCTCATGGTAGCCATTTTCGCCCTGGGAAAAGGTCATGTCTTTCTACATTTTATCTTTCCTATAAGACACACTTAAAGGCCTTCCTCCTTTACCAAGCTTTGACCACCTCTCCTGGTATTCCCTTACATTGTTTGACAGCAATGATGTGAATGCCATAATACCTCTGTTTCAGCCCAATGTTCAAGTAAAATTATGACTAGAGCAGACAGTTGCACCGATGAAATTCCGTGCTTAACTTGTGGGATCAGTACTTTGAAAGGATTCTGTTATGTTTTACCCAAGGTTCTAACTTTAGTATAGAATCGTGAACAATGTATTTTCTAGAGTTATTATTTAGCATGGAGCAAACACAACTTTTGAGGGACTTTTAAACTGCAGAACTGTTATGTATTAGGCTGACTTCAAGTATGTTATATGGACAACCTGATAATATCTTTACCACAAACTCGTGTCAGGATATTTGCCAAAGAATCTTTGTTTTATTTATAACCTTTTTGTTAATTTTTGAATACAGTGAATGAAAGAGTTTTTGGTTTAACCCAATGAAAATGACTTTTCCTTCTTCGTTTCCAATTACTACTAATTATCTTATTCATTAGTCTAGGAGAGTTTTTTTTGCCATCGCACAGCTATGTTAATAATCTATAGAAATGCATAGACCAAAACAGTATGGAAAGTGGCCGATTGGCCCATTGAATCTGAGGCAGCTGGTTCAATGTCCGTTCTGATAAGGAAAATTTAAATCATTCCAAGATATTTGCTGATAGAAGCCTTTCACTCTGCATAATCTGCAAACTCACATCACTGCTTAATTCTGACTCTCACATTTTTAGAAAGCTATCAATCTGCATCATAATTTAATACCAGAATTGTTCTTCATGGCATTGTGGGTGAGATCATCAGAGCTATGACTGGTACTGCTTCATGATTATTCATTACTATATGAACATTAATTTTACCATTTTCTTTGCATAAAAGTAAGCATAGGCTAGAATGGAGCTTTCTGGGAATATAGAGTACTATAAACTGAACTACAGCTTCCCTTTCCACTCAGTGTTTAATTTACTCATTTTACATTGATTACATGATGAGAGTTTTCCCCCTTTTAGCACACCCACAGGAACGCAGAGCTAGACATTAACAGTATTCTTGGAGATCACACAGTAGCAAATATATACAAAATGAGCATACATTCAGAAAGAAATATCCATTATAGTAATGGGAAATTAGCTGTTCGCAGTCTTTTTGGGAGAGTTGAAGGTGGGGATATTGAGATATATTTTATAATTTAAGGCAAATATAGCCATGAAGTAGACAAATTCCAATGATGAAAGGAGGAGGTCTGGAGGTGAAGGAGAAATCCCATTTTCTGATTAAACTAGCAGACTGTCACTTAACTTGATGGTCCAAGAGGTTTACAAGTCATTTACACTGAGGACAACACAATATAAGCAAGCTTATTTCCCCATTGCGCATAGAATAATAAGAACATATGAACATAAGAAATAGGAGCAGGAGTAGGCCACCTGGCCCATCGAGACTGCTCCGCCATTCAATAAGATCATGGCTGATCGGCCGTGGACTTGTACTCACCTACCTGCCTTTTCCCCATAACCCTTAATTTCCCTACCATGCAACAATCTATCTAATTGTGCCATAAGTATATTTAATGAGGTAACCTCTACCGCTTCCCTGGGCAGAGAATTCCAAGATTCACTGCTCTCCGGGAAAAGCAGTTTCTCCTCACCTCCGTCCTAAATCTATTGCCCTGAATTTTGAGGTTATGTCCCCTAGTTCTAGTTTCACCTACCAGAGGAAACAACCTTCCTGCCTCTTTCTTACTTATCCCTTTAATAATTTTATATGTTTCTATAAAATCCCCTCTCATTCTTCTGAATTCCAGAAGTTCCTGAATTTCTGAATTTCCTGAATTTCCAGAACAATGTGCTTGAAGAATATATCCAGTTTGCAGTAAAGTTTGCAAAAAACAATATATAGCTGGTAAATAAGTTTGATTTCCATTACCTAACATTATAAAATATGGCGAAGAAATAAACATCTAATGAGATTGCAGGTGTTTCAACCACGTTGTAAATGTTGCTAGCCTGAATTTTGATGCAGCCATACAGGAGGTGAAGAACAAAACACAGGCAGTAGGATTTTCCTGAACTCGCCCTATGTGGATGGTTAAAAAGCAGCTGAAAATGATGGGTTATAAAGCATAGATACAATTGGCAGTTCATAACCAATCACACTGCCTTTCCATCTTCACCCAGCAAGTTGGTTTACAGTTCATGTTACTAGAACTACTAATTTATGTGCTGTATGGTAGTCTGGCTTTTTGTGTAGAATTAAATCTCAAGCGATGTAGAAGAAGACAACCTTGAACAGATGGTATGGTACCAGGAGTGAAGTGGCACAGAATAGATTAAAACCCATTGCTTATTACAAACAAGCCATTATGGATGTCAAAGAGTAGAAGATGATAAAGGGCCTGGGGGTGATAAAATCTGTGGCATGATGGTGCATGTAACAACAATTGCATATTCCACAACAAGCTTCCAGTTTCATCAGATTTAAAGGACTTTTACATTGTTTTCAGCAATATGTATAACACTATCCACCATTTCCTTCATGCTCTTAGTTTATTTTTTAAATCAGGAAAGCATCAATGTCCAGAATGGGAATAAATACTATATGACGGTGACATACAATTTTTTACTGCATGCAACATAGAGTCAAAGAGCAGTACAGCATTTATACAGCCCTTCAGCCCAAAGAGTCCATGGCAACTATGGTGCCCACCCATCTAGTCCCAATTTCCTGTGTTCAGCCCATATCCCTCTAAGCCCCACCCTTCTTAAATGATACTATTATACCTGCCTGAACCATATGTTATCCAAACCAGTAAAAGTAGGTGCCAGCCAGACAAAAACATACTGCAGAATATTAATTTGGTGAGACAGGACAGGTGAATCTCAGATCAGAATGGAGGAAGTGGAATACATGATGCAAAGAGAAGCACCAACTCAGCTGCAGAATGGCCATGGAGTCCCTGATGCATTTTCATCTGGATTGGAGGATGTATGTGCGCATTGTTTTACACTTAATATATCTAGTTATCCACATCAATGTGACAGTTTGCATCTTGTATATATCCGATTAACACTGAAAATTTTAGAGAAACCACAAATGTCCCAAAGATGGACAGGATGGATTGAGTGTCTGACTATTCAGAACTACCTGAATTACTGTATACCAGGACAACATTGAAATGCTATTAGCAGTCCCTCAGGATCTGGAATAACTTAGCTTCTGTCCAGTTTTGTGGGTTCTGAAGTTGCTAAGGAGTTCAATGTGGGAACTGCAGGCTCTTCAACAGATGGGGCAGGCAATGGCTAATGGGCCAAATGAGGTGGACCACTTGTTCTCCCCTTGCGTAGGGCCTCTCTGTGCTCCTGATGCATGGCCTTGAGGTTTTCAATACCATCCTGAATATTCCTCCATATTAAATGTTCATGGGCCAGAGATGCCCAGGAGTCAGTAGGGATGTTCGCCTTTCTTCAAGAAGGTTTTATGCATCCTTGAATCTTTTCCTCTGTCCACCTGGTAATCCCTTCCCATAAGAGAGCTTAGAACAACATACCTGTTTCAGGAATCAGGTGTAGAATATGCCAAAATGTTGCAATGTCACCACATTGTTCACAATGTCATCAGCTTATAGACAAAAACAAACAAATATTGCTTTGGATGCTTAACTTCTTGTGTTACTTTTGCATTTTTCTGTTCTTTGCAGTGATGAATATTGTGATTAAAACATATCTGATTATAGGTATTTAAATTCTTAATATTATATTTCTGGTCTGAGTTTCTCTTTAAGTTTATAGGGAACATCCCAATAACCACCAGCTGAAATTTGACTAATATCATAGTCTTGTCTTCATCAAGTCTAATTAATCTCGAGCAATGAGAGAAAATGGAGCACAATCAGCCCATATAAATACTTACAGACATGTTTCTGATGGCAGGGGAAGAATACAAACTTCCAATGACATCTTAAAATCATTGGCAATCATTCTGGCAATCAGACATCTATGCCAAAACCTGTTTCTTTATATTATATATGTGTATGCTGTCCTACATAACCAATTTTGAAATAGTATGCCAATTAAAGTCAAATGACAAAACTAACAAAGCAAAACATTCATCCCCAAATTGCCCAACTTAGATTATTTTCGAAATTATTTTCAATTATTAAGTAATTTACTGTGTAGCAAGTAGAATATATGAGAGTGAAGTTTCTGCTTTAGATACAGTCAGCAGAGTGAGTGTAAGTTTTACTCAAAGTCCTCAAGTTTCCCAAAGTAAATTTGTGACTTACAAATTTCCACTCATACCCATTAACCAACTTTTGGGAATAATAATTAGCCCAGAATTTGCAGTCAGCATTGAGCTGTCAACAGTAACCTCCAAATATTGAACATCTTTGTACAACATCCCCCCCGCCTCCCCCGCCACAACCCTTGCCACCATTGAGAACTTTCTTTAAAGTGTTAACTCCAAGCTAAATGGCAAGCTCCTAGCCTGTGCCTTCCCCTTGTAAATCCTGTCATACCAGAAGGTGTGTAGTGAAATAGAACAAGTTCCATTAAACTGACTTCTCGTAACTTTTCTGCAGTTGTGTATACCAGTTTTTGTTTTCTGAGTTCCCATTGTGTTGTGGTGAGGTAAACCTGGCTGGAATTAATGCATACAGCTCCTTAAAAGAAGGACCCATTCATTTGACTATTGACATCAGAAGGAGGCACCATGATTTTAAATGGTTTGGAAGATACTGGGCGACCCACTTGCTGGTCATTCCTGCCCCCACCTGTTCCGTACTGTCAAAGAACCGAGAACATCTTCTGAAGCTGTCTTGAGAATGTTGAGTGCTTCCGCAGAAGGGATTACAAGCTGACTTCAGCCTTGGAGCCAGCAGTGCCAATTATTGACAAATCATGGCACATTTTATGCTCAACTGAGAACGGTCTCAATCTCAAAAGAAAGAACAAAATACCATTCTATCATTTGAGCTAAATATGTATATAAATGCTTGCCACTCCTTGACTCTCCCAATCTAACTCCACAAATGTCAGTGGGGTCAACATCAGGCGCACTGAGTGGACACATTTGAAAGGAGCAGTATGCTAACCTCCTGTCTAATCTAGTCAATTGAAAGTTCCAAATTTCTGAATTAACCACTTTTTGTAATTGATTTTTTTTTGATCTCTTCCAATATTCATTTAATTTTTTTATGTACCTACACTTACAAGGTAAGCTATGTGAAACATAATAAAATAAATCAAAACTAATTCTCCATTGGTAGCTGTTTAGACTACCTCCTTATCAAATTTGGTAGCTCATGTAACCTTTTTTTTATATCCAGAGCCTATTCAGTCATCCTGCTCTCCTTGGCAATACTTCTGAGCACAGTAATGAACGCCACATGGCAAACACATGAACTAGCTTTAGTTTAATTACTCTGATCGTAGAATTATGCTTCAACTTTTTCTGTGAACCCCATGTCTTCCATCTGGGTGAACACATAGTCAAATGGACTTTTAACTTGTAGAATTTTAATGTCCTAATACTACTGTCATGATGAATATGTTAGCAACTGATTAAAGCTTTCAAAAATGTATATTCTTAAAATGGTTTTGTCTCCTCTGCCATTGGAATTCCCAGTTGCCTTCACTTTGCAATGTGCTTCCCTACTCCCTGCCTCTGCTTCTGTCCCATTAACCATATCTTTATTTCCCAATTGCTTCCCTCACTTTGAACAGTTGATTCATGGGGTGTAGTTTTAACATACTTTCCCACACATGAAGAGCACTGCAGAAATTAAGATTACAGCCTGATCCATACACTGTGCATTCCAGGATGAAGTACCCACAGATGTCTCCATTGTTGTTGACTCTGTCATTCTATTGTAAACA